>NW_019154088.1:36796506-36840124 GCF_002288905.1 Enhydra lutris kenyoni | reverse complement strand
AAAAAAAAAAAAAAAGAAGAAGAAAAAAAGGAAGAAACAATTAAAAAAAGAAAACCAATAAAGAAAAAAATATAAAAAGGAAAAAAATATATATATATTAGATAAACTAGTTAAAAAACGTTAAAAAAGAAAAGGGTAAAAGTTAAAAAAATTTAGCAGAAGAAGAAAAATAAATTGAAAAAGAAAAAAAATTAAATTAACTACAAGGCTAAAGAATCATGGGGAGAAAGCCATGAGTTCCGTGCTTTGCTTTCTCCTCCTTTGGAATTACGCTGCTCTGCTTGGTATTGAAACTGTACTCCTTGGTAGGTGAACTTGATCCTGGCTGGGTTTCTTGTTGATTTTCTCGGGGAGGGGCCTGTTGTAGTGATTCTCAAGTGTCTTTGCCCCCGGGTGGAGTTGCACCGCCCTTACCAGGGGCCGGGCTGAGTAATCCGCTCGGGTTTGCTTTCGGGAGCTTTTGTTCCCTGAGCGCTTTCCGTAGAGTTCCGGAGGGCGGGAATGAAGATGGCGGCCTCCCAGTCTCCAGCCCGGAGGAGCCGAGAGCCCGGGGCCCCACTCCTCAGTGCGCCCTCAGAGAACAGCGCCGATTTACTCCCATCTCCCTGCCTCTGGCCGCGCTCCGAGCTGACCGAGCCTGCGACCGGTTCAAGGTAACCCCGAGCTTAGAGCTTATTCCTCGGCTCTGTCTCTGTAGCCGGCTTCCCTGTTGTAATACTTGTAAGCTCTGCGACACTCAGACACCCCTGATCCTTCTGTGACCCTGCGGGACCTGAGGCCACGCTGACCCTGCGTGGGCTTCACCCCGGTTAAGCCTCTGGAGCGATGTCCCTCAGCGGAACAGACTTTTAAAAGTCCCGATTTTGTGCTCCGTTGCTCCGCCGCTTGCCGGGAGCCAGCCCCTCCCCCCGCGGTCTATCTTCCCGTCGCTTTGGATTCACTTCTCCGCCCGTCCTACCTTTCAGAAAGTGGTAGATTTTCTGTTTCTAGAGTTGCTGTTCTTCTTCTCTTCGATCTCCCTTTGGATTTGTAGGTGTTTGCAATCTTTAGATAAGCTATCTAGCTGATCTCCCGCTACCTGAAGTAGTCTCAGCTGCTACTTCTCCTCCATCTTGACTCCTCCCTCCTATAGGGCTGATTTTAAAACAACCTCACTACTTGTTTCCTATTTGTCTTTTCTGCTCTTTGTTCATTTTTTCTTGTTATTATGTTCTCCTTTGGATTAGTTGAAATTTTAAAAAACGTATAGCCTATCAGTCTCTTAGATAAATGTTTCATTTTTATATTTTATATAGGGATTTATGTAGGGATTTTATGTAGGGATTTTATGTAGGGATTACAATATACATCTTTAATTTATCCCAGTTTACTTTCAAATACTGTTATAACATTTCCTTTCTACTGTAAGACCCTTACAAAAATATACTTCCATTTATTCCTTCTCATTTGTTGTGCTGTTATAGTTATACATTTTAATTTTACATTGGCTTTACACCACATGATCCAGTGTTATTATTTTACCTTAAGCTGTCCGTGACCTTTTAAAGAGATTTTAAATGGATAAAATATATTTTTGTTAACTCATATGTTTATCATTTGGCACTCTTTATTCCTTTGTGTAGAGTTAAATTTTCCTCATTTTTCTTCTGCTTAAAGAACTTTCTTTAACATTTCATACAACATAGGTGCTAGAGGTAAATTTTCTCAATTTTTATTTTTCTGAAAAGTCTTTATTTGTCTTTATTTTTATAAGATTTTTTTTTTTCCTGGCTGAGGAATTCTAAGTAATAAGTTTTTTTTCTTTCTTTCAGTATTTTAATGTCTCTCCATTATCTTCTGGTTCAAATAGTTTTTGATAAGTATACTGTTATTTCAATCTTTGCTCCTTTACACATAGTGAATTTTTTTTCCCTTCTGGCTGTTTTAAAGATTTTATCAGTAGGTATTTTGTAATTTGATTCTCCAATGCCATGGTATTGCTTTCCTTGTATTTCTTTTGGTTGGCAGTCATTGAGCTTGGATCTGTGGATTTATATATTTCGTAATCAGATTTCAGAGAGGTCATTTTTTGTTCATTTTTTCCCTTTCACCGCCCTTCTTCTTGTACTCCAGTTAGAAATTTTATTTCATGCCTCATCTGTTATAAGGTCTTTCCACCAGCTGGTACGAACACAAACTATTTCCAGCCTGTATGCTTAGAAGATTATTTCAGCTACTCCCTTCCAGGGGCTTTTCCTCAGCTCCAAATTCAAAGGGACCCCTCTGCAGATTTCTAGAACTCTCTTTTTATGCAGCTCCTTCTTCTCCTGTACCCCTACCTACAAATTCTGATTGTCTTGATTTTTCCCAAGCTTTCCTCTCTGTCTCCTCAACTTAGCAAGGCTGGATGACTGTATGTTAAGCCTCTCCCTCTATCGCAGCCTGGTAACTGCCTCCCAGGACATACATTTGGACAATAGTAGGGCTCATCTTGCTTGTTTCTCTTCTTTCATGGATCATAGTCCTATATTGCTTTTTGTCCAATGTCTGAAAATTGCCATTTCATATATTTTGTCTGATTTTCTAGTTGTTTATGATATAAAGATAAATCTGGTCCATGTTATTCTTTCTTGATTACTAGTACAACCTGTATTGTTGTTTTTAGAAATATACAGTTTTGATAAATTGTGCTGATTAGAGAATACATTCTGTATAACTTCAAATGTTTTGAAAATGTTGAGGCTTGTTTTAGGGCCTTCCTGGCTTTTGTCTCTGCTCTATCAATTGTTGAAAAGATGTGCTTTGATTCATGATATGGTTATGAATTTATCTATTTCTCCTTATCATCCTTTAACATTTTGCTTTAGAAACTTAGCATTTATGTTATTAGAGTTATTAAAACTATGTCATTATTTTTTATTAAATTTAATATTGCTCTGTGTTATGGTGGACTAAAACTTTTGGAATGTGAGTGACCATGTTTATGATTAGTAATCTTTTTGCCTTAAAGTCTATTTTGTCTAGCATTAATATAACATTTTATTTTCATAGCATATCTTTTTTATCCTACCTTCAACCATGTGCTATATGTTTTAGATAATTGTTTGATATATATGTTATATATATGTGTGTATATATATATGTATATATATATAATCTCATATGATCTTTTTTACTTTTTAATTGGAACAGTTAACCCATTCATATTAAATGTAGTTACTGGTGTATTGAATTTAAAGCCAGTGTCTTAATGTGCTTTCTATTTGTTCTACTTCTTCTGTATTTCTCTTAATCTTTTTTGACTTTTATTTTTAAGTGCTAATTTTTATAAAATTTTATATAAAATAAGAATTAATATAAATGCAAAGTATATCAATTCAAGCAAATTTAAATAGAGCCAAACAAGGTATTAAATGAATGTATGAATGAAAAATAAAAAAGAAAAAAACCCTTTAGCCTTATATTTAATTATTCATGTTTCAGATGTTGCTTGCTGGAATGTCACTTTTTTCTTAGATTTAAACAATGACTTCTATTAAACTTAAGTATGCTATGAGATATTAAACATTATTTAGAAATCACAAACACAAGCAGGTTAGAAAACTTAAGTAAGTTTTTGTATGTAAGTACAACTGATTACTGAAATCTTTTTTACATTTAAAAGCTCTGAAAATATAGGATATGAAATATATCTGGAAATAAGTAGCCAAACACCAAGTATATTTTTTTCTAAGAATTTATTTATTTATTTGATAGAGAGAGACACACAGAAAGAGGAAACACAAGCAGGGAAGTGGGAGATGGAGAAGCAGGCCTACCTCTAAGCAGGGAGCCCGATGTGGGCCTCTATCCCAGAACCCTGGGATCATGACCTGAGCCAAAGGTAGATGCCTAATGACTGAGCCACCCAGGTGGCCAAACACCAAGTATCTTAAAGGTCAGCTTTTAAGATGGTATTATAGCTTGAATAGAATATAAAATGCATAAAAGCTTTCATGCATAAACAAGTTTTATCATTCGCTTTTAAAAACAAAGAAGCTGCAATTCTTCAGATTCTTCTTTTTTAATGCTAAAACTTAAAAGGATTTTTAACACCCTCAAGGACAAAAAAAACCCTTAAATTTCTTTTAATGTTAAAATTACAAAGAATTTTCTTTTTTTGAATTTATAGAAATTTACATTTGAAAGCTTCTAGAGAAGAATCTCTAATATTAATACATTTTTTTTTCATTGAAATGTAAATAATTATATCTGGGGATCACCATTAACTGTTAAAAGGAAGTTAATAGGGGTGCCTGGGTGGCTCAGTGGGTTAAAGCTTCTGCCTTCGGCTCAGGTCATGATATCAGGGTCCTGGGATGGAGCCCCTTATCCTAGCCTGCTCCCCCCCCCCCCGCCCCTGCCTGCCTCTCTGCCTACTTGTGATCTCTGTCTGTAAATAAATAAATAAAATCTTTAAAGAAGAAGAAGAAAAAAAGAAAGTTAACAATCTCTGGGAAATTCCCAAAAGGGCTCAGGCTTTAGCTTTTACAAATAAGCTCTTAAAACCATTGTTCTGAAGAAAAACTTACATTATGAGTCTACTGACATTCCTTGTTCATTTAAAGTAAGATTTTTAGTCATTCCACTCAGTGATGCCCCATTTTTATTTGGGTTACATTTTCTAGACATAGATAGATGCCAGGCAAAGAAGTAAAAACCTGTTTATATCTAAGTAGTTTCAAACTAGTGAACTGGGGTTTTATTTAACTCGTCAAAGTTAACTGTTGGCAATATATGCATTGTTTTTCTAAAGTTATGTTCAAGTTTCACATATCTGTCACCTCATGAAGAGAACTTCAATTTCACTAATATGCACTAAAATTATAATCAAACCCCAAACTGCACTTTGACAAATAATCATCCTATTTAAAATGTGACTCACAAATTTGCTATTTTTTTCTCCATTTCTGGTGCAAAATTAGAAAGCATAAAAAATATATAATGCATAGATTAACTCTCTCAAAAAATTACTGTCTTAGAAGAGCACAATGAGAATGTTTTGTTAGAAATATTTCTTCCAAGGAACTAGCTATACAAAAAATAATTGTGTATGTTTTGTATATTTTTTCTTGTCAAAGACTTTCCTGTGCAATTCCTTTGCTACAATTTCAAATTCAACTTCCAATAATATGGAAAATAGAAAGGATAAGTATTTTATCATTGTTCAGTCACTTTTGGGGACTGAAATTTTAAAGTGCTTCTCATATATTGTTGAAACAGTTGAAATTACAGAATATTGACTCACAGGGGATAACAAAGTTCAAGGAGATTTTGATGACAAAAGCAAGTAGTCATGTAATCATCATAAATTGGTGGTAAAAGATTGAGATCTTTTGTCATGATTACAAAGAAAAACTCAGAATAAATATTTCGGAATTGAAAGCATGTGAGGCAACTTATAGGACTCTGTTCCTCTGTGATGTCACAGGCCTGTTGTTAGATGCACAAATCAGACCCCGAATTATTTTTTTAAAGATTATTTATTTATTTATTTATTTGAGAGACCTTGAGAGAGCATAAGCAGGGGGAGCTGCAGAAGAAAAGGGAGAACCAGGCTCCCTGGCAAGCAGGGATCCTGAGATTATGACCTGAGCTAAAGGCAGATGCTTAACCAACTGAGCCACCTATGTGCCCCCAGAGCCTGAATTCTTAATTTCATTTGCTGTTATCTTTCACTTTTTTGATTCTTCCATAACAAAGCATTTTTGTGAAGAATCCTATCACAAGACTTTCTGTATGTTTTTTCTTCATGTAACTTTGTCATTAAATCTTTCATCTCTTCTGGAATAACCTAATTTGCTGCTGCTACCAGCTCATATTTTCCATCTTTACTTTCTGAGGAATTAAAATCAAGAGGAACATTGCCAGGGTCTCCTAAGAAGTCCCTGTATCCACTGTCTTTTCCACGATATAAGAAAGGTCTATCTTGAATGTGATGTGCTTCTCATAGCAAGTTTGTTGAAATGATTCTTGAATGAACTGGGACATTCCACATATCATCATAGAACCTGTGTATTTAAAAAAGTAAAGAGATTCTTTGAGTGCTTGCTTTCTCCAGCAAATTGATTTGGTATCAACTCTGATAGCTGGAGACCGTGGTGGCCCCAGATCATTAGTATAGAACCTTTAGCCAGGCAAGTAACCTTATGTTGTCCTGTGGACTCACAACTTTTGGACTTCATGACTTTGAACTGATTTTCTTAATTATTACTTTTTTCTTCCTATCTTTTAGTTGGAAGTGTTATGCTCTTTACCTTTTAGTGTTCATCTTAGGATTTAAAATTATATCATAAAATTATCATATCATATTAGATCAGTATCTAATATTACTTGATAATTTTACTCTTCTCCTGGTTAATACAAAAAGTTTAAAAAAACTTGCCTATATTTCCAACATTCCCAAGCTACATATATTTTTTATGAGTCAGTGTCTATTGAGATTTACTCACATGTTTGCGACTCTCTTTGTTCTTTATTCTTCTTGTATTTTTTGCCCCCTTGATCTTCTCCAATGATTATTTCCCTTTTTCCTAGAAGACATCCTTTGCAAATTCCTGCAGGTACAAGTTTCCCAGTGGTAATTTCTCCCAATTTTTTATTCATCTGCAATGTCATTATTATTATTATTAATTACAAATTCTAGGTTAGCAGTTTCTTTCTGACTTCTGCTGCTACCATGGAGAAGTCACTTGTCAGTCTGTTACCGCCTTGAAGGCAAGTTGCTCTAGTTGCATTAAATATTTCTTTGATTTTATCCAGTTTCACTATGATGTGTTTAGGTAGAGATTTCCTTTCATTCAGTCTGCTAGGTATTTATTGGGATTTCTGAATCTGAAGATTGGTGTTTTTCATCAGTTTGGGGAATTGTAAGCCCAAATCTCCACAAATATTGCCAATGTCCCTTCTTTTTTTCTTCTTCTAGATGCCAGAACTTAGAATTTCTCATGGGATTCTCTGTCTTTTCCATTCTCTTCCATGTTTTCCACCTTTTTTGCTGCTTGCATGCTACATTCTGGAGCGTATCTTCTGAACTGTTTTCAGTTCCTCTCTTCAACTGTCCAATATGTTGTTCAATTCCCAATAAATTCTTAATTTTGTTTGTGAAATTTTCAATTCTTGGATTTCAATTTAGTTATTTTTTCATATCTTCTAACTCACTTTTTTATAGCTATCAGTTTCCTGCTGAAATTTTTGGAGCTTACTTTTCTTTTCCTCAAAAATGGTAAGCATCGTTGAACTGTGTCTGATAATACCTATGACCATTTTGATTATTTTTTATCACTGCTTGGTTCTCATTCATGTATTGTTTTTCCTTATGTTTCGGTGAGTGATGGATATTGTGTTTGAAAAAAAAAGTGTTTGTTGGAGTAACATGAGGCTCAGGTTGATAGTCTCTTCCTCTAAAGTGGGGTGCTAACAATCTAGGGTATACCTTGCAAGCTCACAGCCCAAGATTTCATGGGCTATTGAGATTTAAAAAAGAAGTGTCTACTATTTGAACAAAGATTGGTTTATTTTTGTTTTACTATTATTCTCAATGTATAGCCATTTGGGGTCCCAAGCCCCTGTGTTGGGTGGCTCTGAACTCTGACTCCCTCCTTTGGCTCTAGAAGGCTTTTGAAAGCATTTATCAGCTACCTCTTCCAGATAAGCAACTTCTCAGAGGACAAACCTTTTCCCAAGCCTTGGATTTTTGTCCTGTAATTCCTCACAATCTTGATGTATCTTTGATACTTTTAAGAAAAAAATTAATAATATATTTAATCAATATTTTATAGATATATATTTACAAATGTGATTTGCTTTGATTAAATTACTCAGCCTCTCATTATCCAAAACAAAAATGTTAAGCATCCAATCCATTTTCTTGATATCCATTTCTCTCCCTCCTCTCTCTTTTTCTTTCCATCCTCTTTTAAAATATTTATGTACTTTTTTTTCAGAAGAATATATGAGATAAATCTTCAGAGTTCTTGAATGTCATTCCTTTGCTTTCATATTTGATTAGTAGTTTGATTATACATGGATTGTTATAAAGTCATTTTATGCTAAATTTTGAAGGCATGATTTCACTATTTTCAGCATTTATTGTTCTTGATGAGAAAAAATAGTGAAAACACTATTCTATTTTTGTTTGTATATATATATATATACAGGCAGTCTCTGTTTTCTAGGAAAATCAGTACCAGAAAAGTCTGCTTAATAGAAATCTATTTAAATTGGATTGTTTTATGGTACTGTTTTCTGATAAAATAAATGATAGCATGATATCACATCTCCCAAGTTTCATTTCACTTTCTAACACAATCATAAAGATAATAATTTATACAATAACATTTTAAGAATTTCCTCTAGGAGCTTGTCTTAGATTCTTTAATTTTTAAATGATTCTCCTTTGAAAATCCTTTTCTCTTCTTTTCCTGGTTGATTTTCTCCTCATTCATCATTAACTGATCTTACTCTACTAATCCTTACTGAGCAATGACTTTGTTGGTGATTCAAGTAATCAACACTTTTATCAACTCTATGAAATCTAACATCTTTCCAAGATTCACAATTTTGTTTTAAAATCAATTTATTCAAAAAAAGAAAGTAAACTTATGCTATCTATGTATTATTATACATTTATTAAGATATTTATTTTATCCTGTGTTTATTAAAAATTCAATACAAGATTGACCAAAATAGTCTGTGATTTGATTGATGAGGACAGATGTGAGAGTGACAGGGAGATGGGTATTTGAGTTAGGACTAATCTTATGGTGGCCAGTCCATTAATGATATTTTTGAGGCATGACTGTGCTTCCCTATTCAATCTCCTAACTGTAAGAAAGCAATAGTGAATCTATCAGACCTCAAGGACCTTATATACTTTGTTTCTACAGCCTTTTCCTGTGAGTTTCTAGGATTTTCTCTTTATATTTGGTGTGTTACAAAATTTCTTGTGGATATTTCTAGGTAGTGGTCTTTTTCATTCATTGTGCTCAGCATCTATAATTTTCAGTTTGAAACCAGGTGTCTTCAATGCTGGGATATTTGCCTCTTTGCTTTTATTTTATTTGACAATGTGCTCCATCTACTTGCCATCCTCTAGAGGTTTTAATAAATCTCTGGTCTGCTGATGGCTCTCTCCCTTCCCTTTTTGGTGTGGTGATCTGTGTCCTGCCCTCGGGTAAGAGAACAGCTACCAGGGAGCTCATCTTGGGGTGGTCCCGGGAGTACAGACTATTCATAAATCAGCAAGTGCTCACTTCAGAAATGTCTGCAACAGGCCCTAGGTCCTCATGCTTGGCTTGAATGTAGGGCAGGTCCTTGTCTTTGAGAGAAGGACAGTCTTAGGTGAGCTTGTCTACCGGGCAGCTTAACCAGGTAAGCAACAGGGCAGAGAGAACAACAACACGGAACTCAGTGGCTAGAGCTGGGGCACATGGTCAGGCTAGAGTAGGGTGACCTGCTTCTGAGATAAAGAAAGTAAGAGTTTTACATTATTCCAGGAGATACAGAGGGTGATGTCAGATATAGAGGATGAATTCAGGTTTATGTAAAGGCAATTTTCCTGTAGCTCTCTGGCTAATTTTTAGTTTTCTTCCCATTTTCTGGACTAGGAGGCCTGATGTATGTGAATCTCAAAAGACAGAGCCATATTTTCTTGGAAAGAGTTTTCAACACCCTTTAAATAATTTTATACTTATTATAATTTTAGGTGAAGACCCAGAGGACTAACAATTTTCTCAGGTTCACAAAGCATTTCTAGGAGCAGAATCAGAATTTCTTAATGGGAAATACTAAAACACGATCACAGAGAGACAGACAATTTTTGCTGTGCAAGGTGTTAGTCTGGTGAGCACTCTTTTTTGTGTTTCTGAAGCAGGAGGTTAAATGAGACTCTGTCTTGGTTTTTGCTTGAGGCCTCAAAGCCTGAGGGAAAAACTATATTTGCTGAACATCCTAGTATTCCAAAGTGAAGTGTACACCACCTGTAGTAGACATGCCAAGGATGTAGTCATCTAGGGTGCGAAAGCACTGAGGAGAAGAAATGAACTGGTGGTCACCTGAGGAGCTCTCTACTTTCCCCTCTTCATGGAGGAGGAGAGCCACATGCTTTCTGCTTACCTCAAGCCTCTAAGAGGCAGAGCCTGATGTGAAGAATTCGGAGCCCGGTGGACTGGTGTCTTCCTCAAGTCTAAGAGCTCTGACGATGAGAGGATGAGAAGTCCCTGAATTGTGTGTGTGTGTGTGTGTGTGTGTGAAAAACTGCACTTCTACCAATGGCTGGAGTGGTGGTGTTTCCTCTGAGGGCCATGCAGAGGAAGAAAACATCATTAGAGCAGGTCTTCAGAGGGGCTACAGGTGGTGGTGGGTGGCTGTTGGTAGGCTGGGTGGGGTGGGTTACCAGAGTGTGAGGGCTGAGGTTGGGGTCTGGCAGAGGCTGATAGAATCATAGGTGTTGCTCCTGTCCTGGGATGTTCAATGGGAGGCTACTGGTGGGGAAAGCTGAGTTTCTGAGAAACCCACAGAAGTATCTTGTGAGTATAAATAACCACCCAGCTCAGAAAACAGCATTCCGCTCCTGTCCTCCTACTCCAGGGGCTCAGAATCCACAGAGTGGGAGGGAGGAGCAGAAAGACAAGGTGAGGAATTGGAGCAGGTGCCAGCAACCACCCTTGCCTCCCTCACTGCAGATTTCCTGGGCTGTGGTAGGCTCAAAGTGGGAACGTTTTAAAGGATGTGCAGGGTTTGGTTATTGCCTGGCCCTACATATTTCAGATACAGAAAGAGAAATTTCCTTTGGCTAAAAGTGACCTGAGGACTTTTTAGTATTTGAGAGTAGTCAGAAAAAATTTATGAGATTTTCTTGAGATTTCATCCTTGGGCAGAGGAAGAACTAGCCCAAAGAGCAAGTTTAGTGTGTGTGTGTGTGTGTGTGTGTGTGTGAGAGAGAGAGAGAGAGAGAGAGAGAGAGAGAGAGAATGGAGGGAAAGGGCAAAGGACAGTAGTGGTAGAAGTCTGTATGCTATGAGGTGATACTCAATAAAATAAATTATGTTACTTCGGTAGTGCCCAGAATAAAATCCATCTAACACCTACCAAGCTATCTCGTTCTTAACAGATAAAACATAACCCATCTGTCACTGGAAAGTAAGCATCTTGTACATCAGTTCAGTGGCTTTTTTTCTCTAACATTTAATACAATGTCTGTCATGTAATAGATGCTTAGTAAATATTTTTGGATGATCAGCTACTTGGAGGTAGTATCACTTTGTGCTTGAAAGCTTAGGTTCTGGCCATTTGCAACGATGTGGAAGGAACTAGAGGGTATTATGCTAAGCAAAATAAGTCAATCAGAGAAAGACAATTATCATATGATCTCCCTGATATGAGGAATTTGAGAGGCAAAGTGGGGGGCTTGGGGGGTAGGGAAGGAAAAAATGAAACAAGATGGGATTGGGAGGGAGACAAACCATAAGAAACTCTTAATCTCGTGAAACAAACTGAGGGTTGCCTGGGTGAGGGGGGTATGGAGAGGGTGGTTGGGTTATGGACATTGGGGAAGGTATGTGCCTATGGTGGGTGCTGTGAAGTGTGTAAACCTGGCGATTCACAGACCTGTATCCCTGGGGCTAATAATACATTATATGTTAATAAAAAAATTTTAAAAATTAAAAAAAGATTACAGTTAAAAAAAGTAAAGTCATGCTAAGATTTTTCTTAAAAAAAAAAAAAAGAGTTTAGGTTCTGGATTCAGAGAACCCTGGGTTCCCATCATAGCTCTACCATTTCTAGCTCTGTCATTTCAGACAGTTTTAAAAGTTTCTCTATACAGCAGATTCCTGTATTTAATATAGATACAATAGTTCTACCTCAGTAATTTTTTTCAGAATTATACAAAATAATGTAATAGGAGATAAGCACATGGTCTGACTTCTTCAGTGTTCAATATGTAATAGATGTCGCTTACTATATTTTGTAAATTGTTGCTACATTTTATACCCTCTCATAAAGAGCTTATACTCTGCACACATATTATTGATCTGAATTGAATTTTCACAAAAAGAAACATGGTACTTTTAAGAGCCAATTAAAATAATTTCCCCCTCCCTCCTTTCTTCATTTTTTTCCCCTCCCTCTCTCCGTTCCCTCCCTCCCTCCCCTCTCCCTCCCTCCCTTCCTTCCTTCCTTCTTTCCTTCTTTCCTTCCTTTTAACAATATCATGTGGGGTGAGATATGGGGAGGCCAGAACAAAGCAGGAGAGAGAAACCAGGAACAGTTTCAGGAAGAGTTTCAGGAGTTTTCAGGAAGAGAACCCAGCATGCAATACAAGGCCACTCAGAGGAAGCACCAGGTCAGTCAGGAGGCAGGAGGAGAGAGAGGAACTATGGGTAAGTGCCTTCATCACTGGTTCTGAGGGAAGGAAAAGGCAAGGCAGGGCAAGCAGGTTTAGGATTGGCCAATTTGAATTAATTTCAGTGGACTCTGGCCCTGGGTGTAGGTGCCCAGCCCTTGGGCAATGAGAGCAAGTATATAGTGGCTCAGAGGGTGGCAACTGATAGGGGGAGCTGGTTGGGGGAGTGGACTTAATTAGCTGCTTAAGAAGGTGAAATGACTGGCCTCTAGTCAGGGCCTCAAAACTGGGTCAAGACAGTATTTGAAAAACTATGTGCCACTAGATAGAGTCAAATATTAGCAGGAACTGATGCTGAGGATTTTACTACGTAGGAGAGTCTGTCATGTGCACATTGTAAATACTAAGCGCTGCAAATGCATCTGCTAGGCCAAGGCGTAAGCAGCCTAACGCCATTATCCTCAGTTCTCTTCATGTGTGAAAATTTCTGCCTAAGGGGAAAGTGAAAGGATTATTGCTACTTAATATTTGCTTAGCATAGTGTATTTGGGACATGTTTCAGAATCTTATGAATGAATCTCAAAGTACCTGAAATTTGTAGCTATGTCTATTCATACCTATCATTAAACATTTTTTCTCTTAAAACCACTGAATTTGGGTAAACCATAGACTGACCCATAAATATTGAGTCTCTCAATTTTTCAAGTCAGAGTCTTTCTACTTTCCTGCTAGAATATATGTTACCAAGGAAAGGGGGCATTGAGGAAACATGGAGAGACTATTATATGCTATTTTTCTTTCATTTCCCTGCTTTGTTTTTTGGGAAGAAAGGAGAACAAAAGGAGGCAGATGTGGGGAGTGAAAAGTTCAATATGGTGTATAGATTTGTAGTATTTACTGATATCAACAGAAAACACAAGTTTTCTTGCCTATTATTTAAAAATAGATCTCTAAATATGTCTCCCACATTCCTATAATGAATAACAGCCACATTAGTATTCTAAAGAAAATCCTGGTTATTAGATTTCTATAGTAAAGAATTGTTTCAGAAGACCTTACTTTACATTTTAAGACTATTTGCAATCTTGATATATATTTATGTTACTGGCATCAAATTATTTTTAGTGCAACTGGCCACAGTTGGGAATAAACCTAGATTCTATTTTGAATAGTCATACTGTATAAACATCTGTTTATATAGCCAATGTAAAGATGTGGTCTATGGTTTTTACACAAACCATGGTGAAAAGGAAATTCAAATATTATGAGACCTATCTTACAAGCTTCCTGGTACCAGACAGATATGTCAAGCTCATTCATATAAAAAATATATTTCATTTAAAAACTTAAGGTCGCTAAGTAAATACAGTTTCAGTAAGCAAGCAATTCCGATGAAAATTTATACATTTACAAATATACTTACCTACCAAATGAAAACTTAGAATGAGCTGCAGAAGTAGTTGTAATAGCATATATGGTCTGTATATTCATGGAGAACATTTTATTTATATGGTATAAAACACCGAATCATGGGATACAAAAGAACACGAGTGGAAGTCCTTCTCTGGTTGTTACAAACCATGTGACCTTGGGCAGACTGACCTTGCTGGGGTTCAAGTCCCTCAGCTGAAAAAGAGGGTGCCATATTAAATCATCCCTAAGGTTTCTTCTATTGCAAATAGCCTTGGTTTCTTTTTTATGACATATTTCTTGTTGAGGAAGAAAATAGATAAAATGCAAGCTATAAAATATGAATTGTATTGTATAATAGGAAATCATGAACTTAGTGTTGGCATGTTTTTTCTTGTCAAATATTGTTGTTGAAGTTCAGTTGATATGCAATAAATTGTACATATTTTAAGTGTACAATTGGAAAAGTTTTGACATTTGTATACATCTGTGAAGGCATTACCCCAGGTTTTCTCAGGCCTTTGGTATAGCCCCTTCCTTCTCCCCTTCCTTGTCCTTCTCCTGTCCTGTGCCCAGGCAACCATTGATCTACTTTCTGCTCATATAGTTTAGTTAGCATTTTATAGAATTTTATATAAAAGAGATCATATATGTATGTACACGTGCTTTTTGTTTTTGGTCTGGCTTCTGTTACTCAGCTTAATTGTTTTGAGAATCACTTGTGTTATTGCATGTATCAATAGTGTAACCCTTTATATTGCTGAATATTACTCCATTGTAAGAATGTCACAGTTCATCCACTTACTGGTTGATTCACATTTGCATTATTTCCAGTGTGTATCTATAACAAATAAAGCTGCTGTAAATATTCCAGTATGTCCCTGTATGGTAATATGCTTTCTTTTGTGTAAATATCTAGAAAGGAATGGCTAGATCTTATGGTAGATATCTATTTAACTTTTAAGAAACCACAAAAGTATTTTTGTGCCATTTTATGTTCCCAACAGTGGTGTATGAGAGTTCTAGTTCTTCTACATCCTCACCAATGACTGGTATGATCATTTAATTAAATTTTAGCCACCCTAATGGGTTTAAGGTGGTATCTCATTGTGTTTTTTTTCTTTCTTTTTTTTTTTGAATATTTTATTTATTTTAGAGAGAGAGAGAGTGCAAGAGTGAGTGGGAAGGGATAATGGGGAAGGGTCAGAAGGAGAAAAAAATCTGAAGCTGACTGCATACTGAGTGCAGAGCCCCGTGTGGGACTTGATCCTACTACTGCCAGATCATGTGACTTGAGTGGAAAGTTGGACGCTCAACCAACTGAGCCACCCAGGCATTTATCTCATTGTGGTTTTAATTTGCATTTTCCTAATGACTAGTGATACTACGAATCTTTTCATGTGCTTATTTGACCTCTGTATGTCTTCCTTATTGAAGTGTCTGTTCAGATTTTTTCCCCTTCCATTTGTAATAGGATATATCGTAGCTGTTCTTCAAAAGCTTGTTAGGTGAGACCAGAGCAGCATTCCATCTTGGGCTAATTATCCCCCAATAGTGAGGTAAGTCCCTTCTGTACTCTCTAACCAATGCCCTGTGAATCATGAGGTTTTCCTTTCTGGTTGGTGGGAACAGGCACTATTCTTGGACCCATGTAAAAACCAGGCACTACTACCTATAATTCAATAGAGTGGTTCTTTCCTTGTCCTTGGGTAATTTCCAAAGAACATATACTGATTAGTAAACAGTTGAAAACTTGAGAGAGACTCTTAAGAGGCCTTTGGGGTCCTCTTTTATTCATTTTTCTCTTTCCAAAATTCTATCTGGAGAATTCTAGCTGCTTCCATCACAACTCAGGGAGTCCTTTGGGCACTTCTTGGTTTCTTCCTACCTGGCAGCATGGCTGGAAACTCAATATGATTCACTGTCATTTGTTATCTGGAATCTAGTGCCTTGAAAATTGCTTTTACATGTTTTTGTCTTTTTTTTTCTTTTATGCTGCTTTCAGTGAAAGGTAAATTTGGTCCCCTTTTCTCCATTTTGGCCATAATTGGAGTGATTTTAAAATTATTTTGAAGTTTTCATAAAGTCCTAATATGAGCCATTGGCCATGTAGGCATTATATTTGCTTGCTCATAATCTCACTATTATTAACATTTTGGTATATACTTCTCTAATTTTCTTTCACTCTTTTTCTTAAACAGCTTTTTTGAAATATAATTTACATACCATACAATTCACCCGTTGTATCATTCGGTGGTTTTTAATGCAGTCATGGATATGTGCAACTATCCCCACAGTCGATTTTAGAATATTTTTATCAATGCAACAAGAACTTCAAATCCTTTATCTATCAATACCCTTTCATTCTCTTCCTGCCTAGTTCTCAGCCAACCACTAATCCACTTTCTCTCTTCATAGATTTGCCTGTTCCATACACTTTGTGTTAGTGGAATCATGTAATATTTGGTCTTTTGCATCATGCTTTTAAGATTATCCATGTTGTTGCCCATATTAATACTTCATTCTTTCTTATGGCCAAATACTGTTCCATCGAATGGATATATAACAAAAATTTTAATCTGTCATCTGTCATTGATAATTGAGGTTTTGTTTCTACCTTTTGGTTATTGTGAATATGGCTATTGTAAACATCATGCACATGCATTTGAGTGCCTGCTTTTAATTACTTGGATATTTCTATGAATGAAATTGCTGGGTTGTATAGTAATTCTGTGTTTAACTTTTTGTTAAAAAAGTTAACTGTCAAACAGATTTCCACAGTGGCTACATTATTTTATATTGACACCAGCAGTGTACAAGTATTCTAATTTCCTCACATTCTTCTAAGCACTTTGTTATTTTTCATGTTTAAAAAAATAACCATTGGGGGGGGCCTGGGTCACTCAGTCATTTGAACATCTGACTCTTGATTTCAGCTCAGGTTGTGATCTCAGGGTGGTGGGATAGAGCCCCACACTGCGCTTCTGTCCTATACTGGGCTCCTTCTGCCCTGCATTGGGCTACACGCTCAGTGTGGAGTCTGGTGGAGATTTTCTCCCTGCACTCTCTCTCCCTATCTTTATCTCTCTCTCTTTCTTTCTCTCTCAAATAAATAAATACAAATAAATCTTTAAAAAAATGTATATAGCTGTCCTACTGGGTATGAAGCAGTATCTCATTGTGGTTTTGATTCACATTTCCCCCATTACTAATGATGTTAAACTTTTTTTAATGTACTTGTTAGTTATTTGTATATCTTCTTTGAAAAAAAGTCTATTCAAGTGTCTTACCCATTTTTTAACCAGATTATTTGTTGTTGAGTTGTAAGATTCTTTATATATTCTGGATACTAAATTCTCACCAGATATATGACTAACAAAAATTTCCTCCCTTTCTGTGGATTCTCTTTTCACTTTTGTGACTGTATCCTTTGATGTACAAAAGGTTTTAAAATTTGATCAAATTCAACTTATCTGTTTGGGATTTTTTTTATCGCTTGCTTTTGATGTCATATCTAAGAAAATGTTGCCAAATTTAAGGCCATGAAGATTCACCCTTATGTTTCCTTCTAATAATTTTATAGCTTGAGCTCTTTCATTTAGGTCTTTGATCTATCTTGATTCGGTATATGAAAGTGTTATGAGGTAAAGGTCTGTCTTTAATCTTTTACATGTGGCTATCCAGTTGTCCTAGAAAAAATTGTTGAGAATTCTGTTCTTTCCCCATTAAATGATCTTGGTACCTTTGTTGAAAATTAGTTGAACATAAAAATATGCGTTTATTTCTAGACTCTAAATTCTATTTCTTTGGTCTTTATGTTTATCCTTGTGCTAGTATCATCCACACTAAGTTTTGAAATTCAAAAGTGTGAGTTCTCCTACTATGTTCTTTTTTAAGATTGTTTTAGTTATTCTGAGTTCCTTAAAATCCCATGTTAATATTAGAATCAACTTGTGAATGTCTACAAAAGAGACAGCTGAAATTTTAAGGGGCATTAAATCTGTAGGTCAATTTGAGGAATATTGTCATCTTAAAAATATTAAGGTTTCCAACTCATGAACATGGGATGTTTTTCTATTCACTTAAATCTTCTTTAAATTCTTTCAATAATGTTTTATAGTTTTCAGCATGTAAGTTTTGTATTTACACTAAATTCATTCCCAAACATTTTATTCTTTTTTGATGCTAATATAAATGGAGATTTAAAAATTAATTTTCAGATTGCTTATTGCAAGTGTGTAGAAATATAAATGATTTTTTGTTCAGCAATTTTCCATCTTTCAAACTTGTGGAACTTTTGGTGGTTTCCTTAGGGTCTTCTATATACCAGATCATGTTAATTGTGAATAACATGAGATGGTTTTACTTCTTTTTCAATCTGAATAACATCTATCTATCATCTATCTATCTATCTATCATCTATCAACCTACTTATTTATCTATCCATCTATCATCTTTTATCTATTTTTGCCTAATTGCCCTGTCTAGATGTTCAATAGAAGCGGTGAAAGCAGATATTCTTATCATGTCTTTTTATTTCTTTAATATTTAATTTTTAAGTAATCTCTTACCCACCACAGGGCTCAAACTTACAACCCTGAAATCAAGAGTTGCATGCACTACTGACTGAGCCGAGCCAGTCAGGTGCCTTTCTTATCTTGTTCTTGATCTTAGAAGGAAAGCATCTGGTTTCTCACCATGAAGAATTACGTTAGCTGTAGGTTTTCTGGTAGGAGCTCTTTATCAGGTTGTGGAAGTGCCCTTTATTCCTAGTTTGTTGAATGTTTCTATCATGAAAGGGTGTTGGATTTAATTACATTCTTTTTCTGCTTCTATTCAGATGACTATATGATTATTTTTTTATTATATTGATAGGATATATTATATTAATTGATTTTCAAATGATGTCTTTTGTTTTGATACCAAGGTAATACTGGTCTCATAAAATGAGTCGGGCATGTTCCCTCCTCTTCTAATTTTTAGAAGAATTTGTGAATAATTAATATTCATGTTTCTTTAAATGTTTAATAGTATTCAGCAGCCATTGGGGATTGGCTTTTATTTGTAGGTAACTTTTTTTTTTTAAGATTTTATTTATTTATTTGACAGACAGAGATTACAAGTAGGCAGAGAGGCAGGCAGAGAGAGAGGAGGAAGCAGGCTCCCTGCTGAGCAGAGAGTCCGATGTGGGACTCGATCCCAGGACTCTGAGATCATGACCTGAGCCGAAGGCAGAGGCTTTAACCCACTGAGCCACCCAGGCGCCCCTGTAGGTAACTTTTTGATTACTAATCAATCTTTTTATTTCTGATAGGTTTATTTTTAAAAAATATTTATTTATTTAACAGAGAGAGAGAGTGTGTGAGAGAGAGAGGGAGCGAGCGAGTGCACAAGCATAGGGAGTAGGAGAGGAAGAAGCAGGCTTCCTGCCAAAGAGTGAGCCCAATGAGGGGCTTGATCCCAGGACTCTGGGATCATGACCTGAGCCGAAGGCAGATGCTTAGCTGACTGAGCCACCCAGGTGTCCCAAGTAGGATCAATTTTAAAAAGCCTATCCTTTATGTTGTAAGGAATCATGGAAACACTAAAAAGAAGTGTTCTTGAAAGCAGCCAAGGAAGAAAACAATATCTGAGTATTCCCCATCAAGAGTGACCAAAGAGAGTCAAATGAGAATAATGAATGGTCAACCCAGCTCTCTTATCCAAGAACTAGTACAATATAAGGACTTTTCCAGAAAGTAAAATTAAAGTTAATAATAAGGGGGAAAACATTGATGCTGTTGGAAGCTGTGACCAAGTGCTGGTGGTGCACCCATGTCCATCTTCCCTTCTTCCATAGTAATAGCTCGCCTGACTTTTATAGCTGGGCATAGGCTGAGAAGCTGGTACGTCAAATTATGTGGTGGTAGAAGTTTCTTAGCATGCAATTGTCTATGGTATTTCCTTATACTCCTTTTCATTTCTTTAAAGTTGGTAGTAATGTCTGCTTTCATTTTTGATTCTAATAATTCAAGTCTTTTCTATTTTGGTCAATTTAGCTAAAATTTTCTCAAATTTGTTGTCTCTCTTTTTCAAATAAAAATAATTTAGCCTGTATTTTCTTGTGTTCCTGTGTGTATAGGTGTGGGTGTGTGTTTTACATTAAACTTTTTAATCCAATTGAAATTCATTTTAATGTAAAGAAGGAATCTTAATTTTTATTTTAAAATAGTTAACCTGTTCCACTTGTTGAATAATTTTTCTATCTCCAATTATTTGAAATTTCCCTTAATTATACACTGTATTTTTACATATACTATGGATTTTTTCTAGGCTTTCTCTTCTTTTGTGTAATCATGTCTACCAATTCCTATGGTGAATATCGTACTGCTTTTATTTCTTATTATTTTATCATATGTATATATTTTAAGATTGCATTTATTTATTTGTGAGAGAGAGAGAGACAGAAAGAGCACAAGCAGGGAGAGTGGTAGGGAGAGGGAGAAACAGGATCTCTGCTGAGCAGGGAGCCCAATGTGGGGCTAGATCCCAGGACTATGAGATCATGACCTGAACTGAAGGTAGACACTTAACTGACTGAGCCACCTAGGCATCTCTATTTTATCATTTATAAGAACCTTTAGTAACTAACAAATAAAAAAAAATTATCCTGTCATTATTTCTTAAATTTATTTTATTATTTGTTTCTGTTAATTTACATTCCAGCTGGTCATAAGAATCACTTTGTCACATCACCTCTATTACCCCGTCCCCAAGGAGTATTTGCATTTTTTTCAAACTTTGGGAGTTTACTTGATCTGAAATAAGTTCATATAATATTCTGAGAAAGACTGACATTTTCAAATATTGAAGGTACACATCATAGGTGCTCTCCTACGCTTTGACCTAATTTTAGTGTTGCTGACCACTGGCCTCCTTAGCTTCTTCAAGTGTAACTATAGAATTATTCTTGACTCTTTCCTTATGGAACTATTTCTCAGGTCTTCTCTTTCTTCTTCCCTTCCTCCTCCCTTAGGACTTTATTTCTAAACAATCCCTTATCAATCTCTCTCCTTCCCCACATTGCTTCTCATAGAAAAATTATCTTTGTCTATTTTTCTCTTAAGAGTCATGGGGACTACCAGTTGCTTAACTCAATGAAATAGGGCTTTACTCTGAATTTAAAAATGTCTTCGACTGTCCTCTAGAATCTCGCTCCCACTCCAAGCCCACCTTCTCTTCTCAGACCCCCAGCTCAAAAATTTTATTCCTTTCCTACCACTTCTTGGTTTACAATTTCTACATTAGCAAACAAAAGTATTCATATTTCTTCACTTTAGCAAAGCAAAATTCACTGTCATGTATAATTCACCAACATTTATCTATAGAAGATCATACAGGCACCGTGTTTTGCAGTATTTATTACTAACTATCTTCCATAAAAATGCATATCCTCTCCTTCTTCCAGCCCCTGCTTAAACTTAAACTTTAGACAAGAAGTATGTCCATTTTAATCATTCATTCCAGCAGCTTTTTTGTGATGCTATTATTTAGTTGTAATTGATTATACAGAGATGCCTTATATAGTGTATAAGCATGTATAATATATATAAGATTAATATAAGATTATGATTACTTTTATAAATTTGATTCACCATTGGATTCATTTAAATGTTAGCTTATATTTGTTAGAAGCTATAAAATTTTAAACCAGGAGCTATTGCCTCCAACACTGTGAAACCTCTATGTATGTGTAAATCAATAATTACAAATAAATGAAATGAATTGCTTTAAACACATGGAAGAATATAAACCTTAGTATAATTTTAAACACATAAAATTTATTATTTAATGCTTTGGTATTGTATCTTCTTTATAAAGCTATTTCTGGGTATTCATATTTGTCAAATACCTATTGTGAGTATAGTTTTTTAAAAATCTGTCTATAAATTCTGCCCATGAAGGATAATGGATTGAAATCATTATGCCATTAGAGGACTTCCTAACCTAAATTCACCCACCCTGGGCAGAGTAACATAATGAATGCAGAGGACAAATATGAACAGAGAGGGACCTTGTTCATCCTTTGGGAATCAGAGACTTACACTTACACTGACTCTTCCAGGAGAAATAGAAGTTAGCTAGACAGTGAGATGGGAGGGCTGAGCATTCAAAAAATAGCAAAGGATGTATGTGTAGAGACCTGAGAGAATGTGACCAATGTGAGAAATTGCTAATATTCAGTAGTGCTGGAACAAAGGGTACATATGGGATCATGGGGAGATATGGCCAGAAAGCAAGCTGAGGCTGTTTCTCGAAGAGCTTTGTAAACTATACCAAGGAGTCTTGTCTTTCTTTTATACGCAATGGGAACTTGCTCACAATGATATCATGAAGGAAATATTCCTATCATGTGTATTACAAGGTTATTGCCTTGTATATTATGTATATTACAAGGTTTTTACAGTATATTATGAGGGAAAGAACTCAAATACTGCTTCTTATAAAGTGGATAAGGCAACCCTTAAAAAAAAAGACCAAAAAAACCCCCAAAACAAAACACTTGGCCTCCTCTTATAAAAAGAGTATCAGCAAATCAGGTTCACAACTAACTTCAGTTTTTTTGAGTTTCTTAGATTTTGTTTTTTGTAAAGTGCTTTTATTTTGTTTTCAAAGATCCAAAGTATAGAATTGTTTACTTGTTTCTAGCAGCTATATTTTTCCCTTCACAGATTGTCCCTGGCTTTGAATGTGCCTTTTGAAATGGTGTTTTCCAATTTAATTCTCAGGAGTAAAGCCTCGAGCATAAGAAACATGAATTTTTTTTCTTAGAAGCAAGTGAGCTTTCCTTCTTTCCTGAGGTACACAGATGGTTTCGGATGTATCAATGCCGAGAGCCATTTACAGTCAAAAGATTTTTTGATCTTTGGCAAGCCCTAGAGGGAAGAAGAGATTAATGTCACATGTCCTTCCCAACATCAGACTGGAGAAAGGGCTGGGAACTACAATGAGTATTCAGTCTTAAATTGAAGAGAAACTTGCATCTTTGGCAATATCTGTGCAGGTAACAGTGACGACTGCGAAAGCACGCCGGGGCTGGGAGGCACGTTGCTCACCTTGTGTTGCAGTGGGGGAGGAGGGGAGAGTGGTCCCCAATTTTTAAAATCTTTGGAATTTTTAAAAGTTGACTCATCTAATTATAGACTTATTTTCTGAGGGATATTTTGTTGTTGGTGGTGGTGGTGCTTCGTTTTGGGTGCACGGTCAAGAGGAGTAAAATAGTGAAGTTGTGAAGAAGTAGCTCCAGCTGCTGGGGAATGAGGGATGGAGAATTCAGCTCCCAGTGTTCACCGTGGAGCTCTTAATCAGAATGCGAAAGTCACACCACACGTCAAACCCACTGGCTAGTCATTTCCTCGGAAGGTCTGAGTGGCTATCACACTGACACCATAATGTGACTTGGGAGGAAAGGTGACAAAGAAGGGAATGGAAGGAAGTGAACCTAAAGTTCAAAGGGTGATTTTGTGCTTCCAACAGGTATAGAATGGAGTAGACCCAGGTGATGAGTAAATGAATGAATTAGCTAGTTCAGGAGAGGAAATGTATACTTTGGAAAGTGGGCTATGCCTTTTTGATTTTTTTCCATTTGCTTGTTTTCTCAATTTTTTCCAGAAAGCCCTTTTCAAAATAGCAGTTTAATATGTCCCAAAGAAGATACGGGAAGGAAGTTTTGTTTGAACTGAAATCCGGGGCAGAACTTAAAAAGGGGAATGGTGTAAGCTTAGGTCCTGGCAAGGGAAAGGTAATGGCAGTGAGAAAGCTCTGAGGAGGTGGTGAAGTTTCAGAAGTGAGTAAGGATCACTTGTACAGTCATGGTTCCCACCCACAAATTCTCCCCTTGAACTCTTTTCTGCTCAAAAGTGGAAGGAATTTGCATTAACATGGGAAGCTCTTTTCTTGGAAAAGCCTCTTAGACCTTAAATAACTTGCAAGAGACTGTTTTGACAAGGTTCATGAAAATGGTGTCAGGAAAAGGAAATTACTTGCTTTAATAACTCTGACATTATTGGTGTTAAATGTTTTGCATTCTCTTTGGTGATTTGCATACAGATGGGGCCATATGGACTCAGAACTGTGTTCCTTTGTGTTTCCTCCCATTTCTACCACTACAAGAAAATGAGTCAGACCTGTAGATCAAGTTGTCCTAAAAGAGCCAGTGATTTTAATTAGTTGTGAGAGAGAAGTTAACCTAAATACAGCATTGGGATTTGAATTGGAAGAATATTATGCTTAACTGTTTTTATCCTGGTCTAGTACCTACTAAACTTCCACATTGAAATAGGATTTTAGCACTGATAAGGCTTAGAAATCATGTAGTACAGGTGGATCTGGACTTCTAGTCTCCTGGCTTTGGGTCAGCTTCTCCTGCTACCTCGTGCTTTCTGCCTTTACAAAATGTAAAACACAATGGCTGTGAGTTAAGTTTAGGGAATTTAAGTACATGATGGCCAAAGAAATACATACTTGCCAATTTAGATTTTGGTTTTTCTACAGATTTTGAGGTCAGTTCATGTGTTACTACCTGGATGTAGAAATCGTTGCACTGGACATCTCCGCAGCACCCCTTGTCGACTTGAGGATCCTTGAATCTTTGAAGACTTTTAGGAATATATCTCGACATTGCAAAGATACAGATACAGAATCATACCAGTGTTAACCTTTTTGAGGCTCAGACTCCTGTCTTTAAAAAGGACTACTAAAATTGTCCTCTTGACTTATAAGAGCCAAGCTTTTTGTTCACCATTCTACCTGCCTAGAATACTCTGCTTTTTTTCTTCACCTTTCCTTCTTCGAAAAACTCAGCTCAGATTCCAATTCCTCCAAGTTTCATGATCTCAGCTCCTTTCTATTATTATTCAGTTGTTTTGGCAAGTAATGTCACTACATGGTATTTTTCTTACACCGGAGTTTTTTATTTTTATGTGACTTTTAGCATTTTCATACCTTGTATAAGCTCCAGATTGCTTTTAGAGGGTGAAAACCATGACCTTTCCAACTTTACACTTAGCAGAAAGCATCTCAGAGTGCTTACTACATATTATATGTTTAACAAGTAATTGTAATTCTGATTTTATATTGCTATAGGTTTTTTGGTTTTAACAAAAACATTTTTATAAAACCTTAGCAAATAGAGATGTACATGAAGACATTTATTTTTAAAGTACAGCATATTAGTTATTTTCTTCACTGGATCTCTTATTTCTTAGTGTGAAAAGTATATCTATAATATTATATCTATAAATTTAGTATCTTCATTATTGATTTACCTTATGTTTTAAACATAAAAGCATTAGAAAAATAGAATTAGTTATTATTATTGGTGACAGTTTCTAAGCTCAAAATTTTAGGACATCTTGAATCTGTGTTCAACTATGGTCATTTTGATACTAAAATTAAAATTCTGCTGACCATAACATTGAATTCCTATGTAAGCAAGAAATAAAGTAAATGGATTTTTGTTGAAGAGACTTTGGAACACAAGTCACTTCAAAAGAAATCAAGATTAGAGAATACTTTATTCTGAATTGAAATAATAGGTTCTGCAATTAATAGAAAGTTAGCTGGTACCCGTTAGGTCTTAGAGTTGCCTAAAACTTTATGAGGTGATGGACCCTGAATTTTTATGAGATTTATCTCCAAAACAATGATTCACCCATGTTTCATAAAGGTAAAGAGCTTGCTAATCTTTGCTCATCAGATCCAATCAGCATAATATCATCAATATAAGGACCAGTATATTCCTCTCCTATTGCTACTGTAATAAGTTACCATGAAGTTGGAGTCTTAGAGCAATACAAATCTATTATTTTATAGTTATGGTGGTCAGAAGTCTTAAAATTAAGGTGTTGGCAGGGCTATATTCCTTCTAGAGATTTTAGGGGGAAATCCACATCCTTTTTTTTTTTTCCCCAGCTTCTCTAGGGTACCTGCATTTCTTAGCTTGTGATCCCTTCATCTTCAAAACCAATAGGATAGCGTCTTCAAATCTTCCTCTCCCTCTCTCCTTCTCTCTCAGTCTTTCTCTGATTTCGTCATCATATCACCTTCTTTCTCTGACTCTGGTCCTTCTGCCTCCCTCTTATCCTGATCTTGTGATTACCAAACAGACTAAATTAAATAAGGATGCTCCCTTCCCCATGCAGAGATCTGACTCTAATTATGGCTCTAATGGCAGTAAGTTGTTGATATAATGGCTTCTCCCTTGAGGAGATGAGCCTTGAAAAAATGGGCACTTTGACTGGACAGAGGCTCTAGGTGAGGTTAATACAATATTTTTAAGCAAGGGAAGGCTCCCCAGATCATAGGAGAGCAAGCTTCTTTCACTGACAAAAGAGGCTCAGAATTACTTGAGTTTTCAAAATTCTCAGTTTCGTCCAAATGCAACCAGATGCCCCTATTTGTCCTCTCACCTCCAGCATCATATCTTTCAAGGGAGACTGAGTGGCTGTGAATCCTGCCAATCAAAAAATTAAACTTCGTATTTTCTTTTCAGCAATATTGGTCTTGTAGGTAAAAGAAATAGAGATTCTTTAGGGCTGCCATGAAAACTTTTCAGTTCTCTGATCTGACGTGAAATGAGAGTTTAAAGACCTAAGGTTCTCATTTTTTTTTTTTTTTTTAAAGCAACTCAGTGCACTCAGAAGACTTCGGCTCACACCACTGTCCTTGTGGTGATATCTATTGACATATTGACATCATGGTCAAGGGCAGCAGCTGCTTGAGTCCCCAAGGAACTCCATCACAATCATCCAGAGCCCATGATTTGATTAACTATTAATGCCACTGCGTGTCTTGGATTTTTCACATCCCATTTCCCTTTGGTTAGCAATTCAGTACAACTCTGAAGTATAAAGATTTGATCCAAACCGAACTCAAGCCCAGAAGCCTCCATATTGTTTGGGAATATGTCAGAAAGGCAAATTCTCAGGCGTTGCCCCAGACATACAGAATCAGAATCTGTGGGAGTGGGGCTTAGGGATCTGTGATTTATAAGCCCTCCAGGTGATTTCGAGGCATGCTAACATTTGAAGAGCAGGAACTACCTTTAGGTTTGCTGAGAGAACAAAAGGAAGAGGTTGCAATGATTCACACTTGACAGAGGAGGAGAGCTTGCAGAGCTGATGTTCAGACTTCTGAGGAGGAGTTGCTTCTTGGTGGTTTTGGAATCTGAGTTCAGAGGAGCTTACCCAGGGGCTTGGGATCCACACCTCTGAAGATGGGACATTCTCTGGGTAGTGGTGCTATCTCTGGGGGGTGAGGGAGAGAGTGGGGCTGGCTCACAGGTGTTAAAAGGACTGCAAACAGATTCACTGCTGCTGCAGGAAGGAACTGCCACTTCCACTGCCAGGGTGAAGGAGCAGGGCTGGGGGGACGCTCATAGGAACTACAAGCCAAGTCTCTTCCGTCTCCCCTAGACTTGCATTCTCTCTCTAGTCCCCTAGGTTAGAAGAGCCTAGTGGGGCTCCAACTCACTATGCAGAAATGTGGCTTGCAGAATCGTGGCCCAGCAGCACAAAAGAAGAGTATAGAAGGGAGAGTTTAAAACAGAGAGACAGTAATATAGTAAGTAATACAGGTAATTGTTGGAGCTTCCCGTGTAGTTTATTTATAAGCAGAGATACGAGAAGGGTTTAGATAGCAATAGAAAATAAATTTTGAATACATAATTTTCCAAGAATATTTTTTTCAGCCAATGGATTCACTTAATAAATACATAATTCACTTAATAAATACATAAGTTCTTTTAAAGACTGATGTGTTAGACCCTATGCTGTGGATTCAGCACCCCATAAGACAGAAAGGGCCCCTGCCCTCAGGAGAATACATTTTACTAGAAAGGCATTTCAGTTCATGTGTATCATGATATTGCATCTCAAACTCTTATCCCTTATACTACTCATATGTGTGGATTGTGATTTTAAAAAATATTATAAAGTTAAGTGCAAAAATAACTTGGAAGCAGAAGCTGATAAAATACTATAACTGCTGTCTTGATTTCAGCTGGGTGATTATCAGTAATGTTTTCACCGATTTTAATAAGTGGCATAAATTTATACATGTATAACTTAATATTAAAATATTAACAATATAGCAGATGGATGTTCCAGAGGGCACATCTAGTTACATGACTTCTCTTGTAATTGTCTGATCCACATACCACCTAAGTTCTTATAAAATTCTTTGGTGAAGAACCAGAAATGGACTTGGAAATAAAGAGTTCAGTTCTGATAGTCCCTTCATAAAGAAGCTGAGAATGAATACAATAGTGTTATTGCTGTGGCCGGTGACTCAGTGAGGAGGATCAGGTTGGCTGAGGGGTTTCTGGGTGCAGGAGGTTTTTAAAGTTTGTTTATAAGTGGCTTCTGAGGATTTGGCTTGAATTTACAGTATATGTTTATCTGAAGCCCCCAAAGACAGATGTATAGGAACACTTATCTATCATCTTGTAATCAAGGGGGAAATGAGCTACAGATTTCTTGATTCTTTGCCAGAGGCAATGACTTTCTTCCAGTAACATAAACACAGATGCAGGGAACCATTCCTTTTAAACCTCTTCCAAAGTTCATGGATATTTTCCCTAGATATGACTAGTTCTGGTGATCAGTTTGGGTTTAAAGTGTTATTTTTTTTTAAAAGACTTTATTTATTTGACAGAGAGAGAGAGAGAGAGAGAGAGAGAGAGAATAAGCAGAGGGAGCTGCAGGCAGAGGGAGAGGGGAAGCAGGCTTCCCGCTGAGCAGGGAGCCCAATGCAGGGCTCCATCCCAGGACCCTGGGATCATGACCCAAGCTGAAGGTAGATGCTTAACTGACTGAGGCACCCAGGCGCCCCTAAAATGTTATTTTTAAACTATCTATTTTGATACAGTGGACTTGTTTAAGAGTAAAGCCCTCATGGGTAATAAACAATGGACTTTAACCTTCAGCTACAATAAACTATAATATTATTACCCTAAAATGATAAAGAACTGTGATATTCAAAGCATCTTTTCATGCATTATCTTTTTTGTTATTGTTGTTATTAAGACAATCCTATAACATAGAAAGGACAGCCATTGTCGCCATCACTTTACAGATGAAAAAACTGAGACCTCAACAGGTTAAGTGACTGCCTAAGGACATAAACTGGTAACTGGTGGATTTAAAACTGGGACACTGAGCTAAATTTTTAAATACAAATTCTGATTAATAAGCATTTTGCAATGCTATTCTAATAAAAAGAAAGAAAAACTGAAAATATTCTTGCCTCAAAATGGGATGGAATCAAAGAAAGAACAATGAACCAGACACCTGGATCCAATCCCAGTTTGCCAGCCGACTGAGTGATTTTGGACAAGCTGTTATTCTTTCAGGGCCTAGTTTTATCACCTATACAAAGAAAATGCTGAACTAAATTATCTGTGGTGTCTCTTTCTTTCTCTCTTTTTTTAAGATTTTATTTATTTATTTATTTGACAGGGAGAGAGACCTCGAGAGAGGGAACACAACCAGGGGAAGTGGGAGAGGGAGAAGCAGACTTCCTATTGAGCAGGGAGCCCGATGTAGGGCTCCATCCCAGGACCCTGGGATCATGACCTGAGCCGAAGGTAGACGCTTAATGACTGAGCCACCCAGGCACCCCTGTGGTGTGCCTTTCAGACCTAACATTGTATGAAATAATTGGTGTTCAACTCTCTAAGTTGTAGATTTTTCTAAGCAATTGATTCCCTTTTACCACTCCATCTCTACTCATTCCTCCTGCCCCCATACACCTCTGACTAGCTAAGGGGATAATCTCATATATGTGAACTGTGCAGACCTCAACATTCCAACTGCCAAAATATCTCCCCCATGAGCTTGCCACCATGCTCTTGCCTTATTTAACATTTCCTGGAATTCCCAACATAGGGCCTCTTTTTGAGGGATCATGGGAAAGTGAGCAGATACTGTGTATTAATTTCCAGGGCTGCTATTACACAATACCACAGACTAGGTGACTTAAATAACAGAAATTTGCTTTTTCACAGTTCTGGAGGCTAGGAGCCAATAACAATGTGTTGGTAGGTTTAGTTTCTTTTGATGCCTCTCTTCTTGCTTTGCAGATGGCTGCATTCTCACTGTGTCCTCATATGCTAACCCCTGGGTCTATATATTATCTGTTTTTTTCTGTAATTTCTTTTTCTAAAGACATTAGTCATATTTGACTTGTGTCTCACTTAAACTTAATTACCTCTTTAAAGACACAGCGTCCAAACACAGTCCCATTCTGAGGTACCAGGGGTAAGTTCTTTAACTTATGAATTTGGATGTGAATTTGAATGTGATGAATTTGAGTGTGATGAATTTGAATGTGATGAAGCCCATAACATACTGACCCTAGAAAGATTTCTTTAGAATATTCTCTAGGAGTAAGGGAATAAAGCCATTCCATAGACCATCAAAGTAGAGATGGATATAACTGGAGGAAAAGGTATGAAACCTGGAAGGGGGAGTTGCTGGTGAAGTAGATTGGGGCACCTAGAAGACACCCTTTGCTGAAAGTAGGCTATACTCACTGCTGCTCTTATGGAGGTAATGACTTGGATGAAAAGAAATGAATATAACTTATAACGTCTCTTAAGAATGATTACTCCTTTGTGTCAATGCTTTGGAGGGGCCCTGTCAGAAAAATGAAGCAGTATTCTGTGTGTTCAGTCTCAGAATTTGCTGTTTTCCCTCATCCAAAAGACATACCTTAACCGTGTTTTAGTTCAAGACCACAAGCAACTTTTAAACTGAAGATTTCTCTCTGGCAATAGAGACGTCTGCTAAACAAGCAGATAATTCATTTGCCTCAAGTAGGTTTGCATGTTTGTATGACATATAGACATGACATATATGTCATGACTCACAAAATGTCTAGATTGCACTGTCCAATAGATTAGCCACTGTGATTTAAATTTAAAGTTGAATTGATTAAAATTAAATAAAATATAAATTAAGTTCTTCAGTTGTCCCGGCCATATTCGAAGTGCTCAAAAATCATGGAGGGCTACCATATCCAACAGTGCAGACATAGAACATTTTCATTATCACACAATGGAAATTGGATAACCCTGATCTAGATTATTTTTCACATAGGTACTTATTGATAAGATGCATTCTCATTTAATGGAACCAAACTTGTGTTGTAAAATATTTTGTTCCTGTATCAGCAATGCATTCAGCTATAAATAACAAAAACTCAACTATGGTGGCTTAAACAAATAATAAAATGAGTTTATTATTCCTACTATAGATTCAGCTATTCACCAGCATCATATCACCCTTAGTCTTTCCTTTCTTAGTCTTTCCTTCATGCTTGAAAGGTGGCTATTTTGGCTCCAATCAAATCATCAATATTTAAGATAAGGAGAAGGTGCAGGGCCTCTGGGTGGCTCAGTTGGTTAAGTGTCCCACTCCTGATTTCGGCTCAGGTTATGATCTCAGGGTCATGATCTTTGCTTGTGAGGTCGAGCCTTGTGTTGGGCTCCACACCGGGTGTGGAGATTAAGATTCTCTCTCTCTACCCTTCCCCACCGGCTCTCTCTCTCTCTTTCTCTCTATCTCTGTTTCTCTCTCTCAAAAAACAAACAAAAACAAAAAAAAAATAAAAAACGAAGAAGAAGAGAGGAAATGGTTGGCATCTGTATCAGGAAAGAAAAAGCTTTCACAGAAATCCCTTAGTCAACTTTGGCATGTATGTTAGCCAAAAGATTTTTGATGCCCACTCATGGAATATGGTTTGGAATAATGGATTGGGAGTAATGGTTAGGACAGCCAAGGGACAAGCAATGTCTTCCACAACTTTCTAATAGGATTTATGGAAAATAGCTCCTCATATCACAGGAACATTTGCAAGAAGCAAGAGATTATATCCCATCATTCCCCTAAAGAGGACAAGTATTAAAGGTCTGGATTTTCTTCTATTCAACAATCCATATTCCCAATATTTACAAACTAGGAAGGAGTGGCTACCTTTATCTTAATTATTTATTCTGACTGTGAAAACTATAGTGAGCACATAGAATAATTGAGAAAGTAAGTCTGTTACTTGAAAGCAGTGTGATGAAGTGGAAAGTGGGTAGATTTTCTTTCACCTGTTGATGTAATTAGTAAGTCGAGCAGGTCCCTTATCCTAAGTTTGATAATCTGTAGGATGGAGATTGTTGGGAAATCAAATGAGCCAACATGTGTGAAATGTGTCCAGTGTGGACTAGCCATCGCACAAACATTACTTCTGTATCCTACTTCTTTTCATACATTGTGCAGAGTGGTCTCAAACTGAGCTTTCAGAAATAATTACATAAAAAGGCATAAAATTTCCAAATACAGATTGAAGTCTTAATGTGAAGTATTAGCCTAATAACAAGTACTCAGAAAAAGTATCTTAAGTCCTTTGTTTAAATCTGATGATGTCACCACAATGTGTTCTTTTATTTCCCTGAAGTTAAAAATTACCAAGAAGAATTAAAGATTTATTTTTTTCCCCTTAAGTTTCTTTTACTTAGTTAATGTGCAGATCTGGACATAATTTACAGTGAAATGGACCTCTGCTTAGTGAGCTTCAGAAACTAAATTGTCTTGGGGAGGAAACACACACAGAAGGGGAGGTGACCAGAGGGACAAATGTGTGGAATGATAACAGGCAGATTTTCGGTAACCTCAGCAACTTCTAGCAAAGAAGGATGATTGTCACAAGAAACAGCTGGGCCCCAGAAGAAGACATTCTGGAGAAAGAGGAGGAGGCTAGAATGAAGATTTATAAAAGAATAAAATTTATCTAATATTAACAATGAGAGCCTCGGAGCCATACAACCATCCTCCAGGTGAGCATGGCAGAGAGAAAAGTGCGTAGTTAAAGCAAACATTTTGAATTGCTATTGGGTTTTTTTCCTTGGATCTAGTGGCCACCTGGGGACTGCAATCAGCTTAATTATACCTACAACAAAAGGAGTAACATGAAGGAAACAGGTATATCTGAGGAAAATCTACTGTAAATAGTTGTTCCGATGGAGAGGAATCTGAGAATCCTAGATTTCCCCTGCGGAATTAAATGGGGTCACAAATTCTCTTGGCTCTTGCAAGAGAGGAAGGATTTTGAAGATGGACAAAGCAGCTTTCTTCTTTGTTGGTGTTGTTCAAATTGAAATCTTCCCAAAGCCTGTCTTAGGCATCCTACTTACGAGATGAGACTCTTTACTTGGAATGCTTGGCATGTGTAAACAGCAAGATGGAATTCACAGCGAGGTAGTTAGAATGGCCGAACAAAATGAGATTAAGAAGAGTGATGAGTTTGGCTAGACAGTGAGGAAGAGGATGGTAAGCATTTTGTTCGTATTTGGAAAGCAGTTAAGTAGTGAGGGCCAAAGGGAAATTTTTGCTGTGTTACTTGGGGCATAATGTAGCATAACGAGGTAAAGTGAAAGTAAGGAGAATTTAGTGAGTATCTGGAATGCCTCCTGCCAGGAGCAACTATAGGTTAGCATTCTTAAAACAGGCCTAATTTAGCACAACGTGCTTTTTCTGGGATTGAATGCTCTCCGCTTCACTGTAGAATCCTGCCTTGCCGACAGCACGGTGAACACTTTTACTGAGGATTTAAGACTGTCTTAGTCTGTCCCTAGAAATAACATTGCCAGAAGCAGTTCTCCATTGTTTTGCATATTTAGACATTGAAAACTGCATGGTTTTCCCCCCTTTTTAACAAACACTGTCTTGATTTGGGTTTGATTTGATTCACCCACAAAAGTGAAAGCTTGAAATAAGGATTTAGTGCACATCATTTATTTGGGAAGGGATTTCAAGAAGTAGGAGGAAAAGAAGGAGGAGTAAGGCGGGAGAAGGAAAAGCCAATAAAGGCTGCATTCTAAATTCTCTACTGTTGTAGGGAAGTGAGGGTTCAGCACACAGAATGCTCTCCAGAATTCTCTCTTAGGTCTGGGAAACGGCAGTATTTATCCACTGGCTTCCACTGTCATTAGTTGAAGGTGACCCTCTGAGATGTTAACTGCCCAGTGCTTCCAGACGCTGGGTCCCCACAGAGTTGGCAAAAGGTCCTAAGCAGAAAAGCAAAGGTTTTGTGAAGTGGGAAGCTGTAGGTTACATGGAAGTGTCCACTACAAATGTGGCTAAAATCAGAGGTGGGCTGAGAAGATGGACTCAAGGTACCAGGAACATCTGCTACAAACCCAGTTTACCTCCCTAAGCATCTAACGCATCAAGTTTAGGCTTGTTTAGATGGACGACAAAGCCCTTTAAATGGCAACTTTGACTCCCCAACGTCAGAGATGGTGCCCTTCCTTCAAAGCCCTCCTTTTTCCATACTTGGCAGTATCTGCATACTCTTTCTTAATATGCCCTCTTGGGACTTCCTGAACCACCAACCATTTTCCCAGTTTTACACAGAAATTATAATTCTCTGTGTTGCCATCAGCTTTTTCAAATTTGTCTCATTTAGTGCATTCGTTGCCAAACAAGCAGCTACTCCATGATCTAATGTGCAACTCCCTACCGAGGAAAGTGGTTTGCATTCAGGATATATTCAGTAAGTGTAGGTTGATTAGTTTGTTTTTCATTTATATTCATTTTCCAAAAATTGGAAGCATAATATGAACACATGATAAAAATTCAAGGAGTGCATATGTTTATACAATGAAAAGTCATCCTTCCTTTTACCTTGGGCTTCCAGTGCCCCTTCTCTGATATGGTCATTGTTAATAATTCTTTATTTATTATTCCATAAATTGCCTATGGATATACAATTTTTATATAGCCATTAAAATGCAAATGGGATCATGTTGTATACATGACCTGTACCTGTGTTTCACTGGACAAATATGTCCAATATTGTTCGATAACAGCACACAGAGACCTCCCTCATTCAATTGAATGGCTATCTGGAATTCCACCGTACAGATGTGTTACTCTTCAACATGATTTTTCTGCTTTCCTAAATATTTCTGGCACTATAATAATCATAACATGGCTGTTAATTTCTCCCTTTTGTCAACCAGGATAGACTCAGATATGCTGTGGTGTCTTAGTTTTTATTATGGTAACAAATTACCACAAGTTTAGCAGCATAAAACAACACATTTATTATTTCTCAGTTTCTAAGGGTCAGAATTCTGGGGATGGGTTTGTCTGGTCCTGTCTTCAGACTGACCAACCTGAAAACCGAGATGCCAGCTGGGACTATAATCTCATCTGAAGCTCGAGGTTCTCTTCCAAGCTCACTGGTTGCTGTCAGAGATCATTTCCTTGCAGCTGCCTGATTGCAAGTCATCTGAGTGCTAGTCACCAGTTGAGGACTGCTTTCAGCTTCTAGAAGCTGCCCTTTCCATAGACAATTAATAACATGATTGTTTGCTTCTTTCCAGCCAGTTGGAATATCTGGTTCTGCTTTTTGTCTCTTTTAAGGGCTCACCTAATTAGGCCAATCTCACCTAGGATAAACTCCCTTTTGATTAAGCCAGCTGATTAAAGTCAAATGATTGAAGATCATAATCATATCTGCAAACTTTCTTTTGGCCATATCATGAGGGTGATAGTTTACCATGTATTCACAAGTCTTGCCCGCATTCAAGGGGAGGGTATCGGAGCCATTTTAAAAGTTTACCGCCCATCTGTAGTAACAAGTACTTCCAAATATCAGTGGTTTACAATGATGGAAGCTTATTCTGCGTGCAAGCTACATGTCCATCATGGGATCTCGAAGGGGCTTTGTTCATCATTGTCATGCAGGGACCTAGACGGATGGAACACTTGCCTCTCGAACATTGCTGATGGCCAAGGCCATGGGAAAAGAGAGGTCTGGAGAGTCTTACCTTGACAGTGCTTTACTCACAATTTACTGGCCAGAATTACACAAGGTTACAGCTACTTATGTGAGGACCAGGAAGTGCAATACTACCAAATACTTAAGAACCTGAAATATCTGGCCAACTGCTTTCATCTACTTAAAATATATCTAGGTTGTCACAGGTAGGCTGATGTGGCACTCAACTCTCTGAAATGTGATTATTTCAAATCTGGATCAAATGTGATCCTCTCAAATTCACATTTGATAGCACTGGTGCTCTGTTTTGAGACCTCTCATAATTATCTAGTGGTGGATTTCAAAGTGTAATTATAAGGGAGGTGAAATATTTTGATTCTCTATTCCAAGAATAATCTGTTTTAATGTGTGAAAGTTTAACACTTGAGAAAGTTGTCAGTTGAAGGCTGTTTGACAGCTTTGTGCCTTTTAGCTATAGGATTTACTATGAGAGTCTCTGTTGTATAATAATCGACCTTGACAGCATCCAAACCCCCAGGGAGTGGAACAGGTAATCCAGAGAACAAAACAAGGCAGCATGTAAGAAACATGATGAGCAGGCAGCAAGTCTGTCAACAATAAAAGATGCTGGTTAAGGGTTATCTTCTTTCCTTAAAAAAAAAAAAAAAAAAAAAAAGGTTATCTTCTTTTCTGAATTACTTCACACGTCTTTGATAGCTTCCTTTGCAGTATCAGAATCTTAGAAAGATCCTTAAAGTACAGCATTCTGTGCACTCTGCACATCCTGTTCAAGCGGACATCCAGTTTTTGTGTGAACATATCTAAAAATGGGATCTCACTACCCACTGAACCAATGTGTTCATTTTGTATAAGTAAAACTTTCAATTACATATAGTGCAGAAAGAATCATGTAAGGAAACTCCAACTATTCAGCAATAATGAATAAGCAATAATAAATATTTTTCTATTCTTGTTTCAGCTATTTCCCATCCAGATTTTCTTTGCTGTGCTATTTTAAAGCAAATCCTAGGGACACCTGGGTGCCTCAGTCGGTTAAGCGTCTGCCTTCAGCTCAGGTCATGATCCCAGTATCCTGGCATCGAGTCTCACATCAGGCTCACTGTTCAGTGGGGAACCTGCTTTTTCTTCTGGCTGCTGTTCCCTCTGCTTTTGTGTGTGCTCTCTCTCTCTGATAAATACATACATACACACATAAATAAAATCTTCACAAAAGATAAAGCAAATTCTATTTGGCAACTTTCCAAGCCCACGTATATTCTAGCAAGTGTATCTAATACATAAAGATTGCTTTTACCCATTACTTATCAACCATTTAATTTTTAGATGATTCTACTTATTAAAAACTTCTTCCTTGAACATTGTGCTGAAAATGGGCTTCCTATAAATTTGGCTCATTAACCCTGGCTTGTCTTTTTGGAACAGTGCAGAATAACTTCTCTATCTTTCATAAGACTATCTTGCAATCAACATATATTTAAATTTTGTTTGTGTGGATTATGATATCTATCTTTCCACCCCAACCATCTCAAAACTTTTTGTCATTGTACATTATATATTTTGTTTAGTCATCAGGCCTATGATGAGATTTCATACTATCTTAGATATGCTTCTCTGAACACATTCCACATGACCAAGTATCTTTCTTTAAATGAGGTATCAGAATATAACTCAATCCTCTAGAGATGGTCTGAGCACTGAAATGTGCAGTGCTGTTTCTCTTGGTCTGGAAGTATATGCAGGGTAAATTTCTTAATAGGAAGACTGTTGATTTATTTTGAACTTTTATTCAACTGAGACAACTCAGTATTTTTTTTTACATAAATTGTTACAAAATGATTTCTTTTTATATGCATTGTATTGACTTTGTTGTATCTAAATGCAGATGTAACATTTTTATCCTATTTAAATTTTATCTTACTAGTATTCACTTGTCTCAACTCTGTCATTCAGACAATTAACCAGTTCTCTTGGTTGTATGCCATATACAGATTTAATAAGACTGACTTCTGGATCTCTGCATAGTTGGTAGAGAGGCAGGGAAGCTAAGTAGAAATAAGTCTGGGCTCTGAAGTCAGACAATCTGGCATAAATCCTGGCTCTACACACTACCTGTGTATCATGAATGGGTGCCCTTATCTTTCTCACCCTTAATTCCTCAATTTACAATGAAGGATATCATAGTACCTACTTCATAGGGTTTTTGTAAGGAATAAATCAATTAATATGCAAAATGCTTAAAATTCCACCCCTAGCCCAGAGTAAGGATTCAATATATATTACCTATTATTATTAATTAAACATGTTAATAGAGCTGGGTCAATGGCAGAACTTGGAGATCAAGAGTCAACTCTGTTTGGGAAGAGTCATTCAACCAGTCAAGAATCTACCTAAATGTTTTATCATCCAAATGTTTCTGTCTTTTTTTTTTTTTGCCTTTTTAAATTATTTTTTTTATTAACATATAATGTATTATTAGCCCCAGGGGTACAGGTCTGTGAATCGTCAGGCTTACACACTTCCCAGCACTCACCATAGCACATACCCTCCCCAATGTCTGTAACCTAACTACCCTCTCCCTACCCCTTCTCCTCCTGGCAGCCCTCAATTTGTTTGTGAGATTGAGTCTCTTATGGCTTGTCTCCCTCCCAAACCCATCTTGTTTCATTTTTTTTTCTCTTCCCTACCCCCCAAACCCTCCCACTTTGCCTCTCAAATTCCTCATATCAGGGGAGATCAAATGATAATTGTCTTTCTCTGATTGACTTACTTTGCTCAGCACAATACCCTCTAGTTCCATCCACGTCATTGCAAATGGAAAGATTTCATTTCTTTTGATGGCTACATAGTATTCCATTGCATATATATACACCACTTCTTCTTTATCAATTCATCTTTTGATGGACATCTAGGTTCTTTCCATAATTTGGCTATTGTGGACATTGTTGCTATGTACATTCGAGTGCATGTGCCCCTTTGGTCACTATATTTGTATCTTTAGGGTAAATACCCAGTAGTGTGATTGCTGGGTTGTTGGGTAGCTCTATTTTCAACTTTGTGAGGAACCTCCATGCTGTTTTCCACAATGCACCAACTTGCATTCACACCAACAGTGTAGGAGGGTTCCCCTTTCTCTGCATCCTCACCAACATCGGTCGTTTTCTGACTTGTTAATTTTAGCCATTCTGACTGGTGTAAGGTGGCATCTCATTGTGGATTTGTATTTCCCTGATGCCAAGTGATGTGAAGCACTTTTTCATCTGTCCTCTGACCATTTCTTGATTGCATTATTTGTTCTTTGGGTGTTGAGTTTGATAAGTCCTTTATAGATTTTGGATACTAGCCCTTTATCTTATATGTCATTTGCAAACATCTTCTCCCATTCTGTCAGTTGTCTTTTGGTTTTGTTGACTGTTTCCTTTGCTGTGCAAAAGCTTTTGATCTTGATAAAATCCCAATAGTTCATTTTTCCCCTTGCTTCCCTTGCCTTTGGCGATGTTTCTAGGAAAAAGTTGCTGCGGCTGAGGTCGAAGAGGTTGCTGCCTGTGTTCTCTTCAAGGATTCGGGTGGATTCCTTTCTCACACTGAGGTCTTTCATCCATTTTGAGTCTATTTTTGTGTGTGGTGTAAGGAAATGGTCAAGTTTCATTTTTCTTCATGTGGCTGTCCGGTTTTCCCAAGACCATTTGTTGAAGAGACTTTTTTCCATTGGACATTCTTTCCTGCTTTGTCAAAGATTAGTTGACCATAGAGTTGAGGGTCTATTTCTGGCTCTCTAGTCTGTTCCATTGATATATATGTTTTTTTTTTGCTCCAGTACCATATCGTCTTGATGATTGGAGCTTTGTAATAGAGCTTGAAGTCTGGAATTGTGATGCCACCAACTCTGGTTTTCATTTTCAACATTTCTCTGGCTATTCAAGGTCTTATCTGGTTTCATATAAATTTTAGGATTATTTGTTCCATTTCTTTGAAAAAAATTGATGGTATTTTGATAGGGATTGCATTAAGTGTGTAGATTGCTTTAGGCAGCATAGACATTTTCACAATATTTGTTCTTCCAACCCATGGAAATGGAACGTTTTTCCATTTCTTTGTGTCTTCCTCAATTTCTTTCATGAGAACTTTATAGTTTTCTGAGTACAGATTCTTTGCCTCTTTGGTTAGGTTTATTCCTAGGTATCTTATGGTTTTAGGTACAATTGTAAATGGGATTGACTCCTTAATTTCTCTTTCTTCTGACTTGTTATTGGTGTATAGAAATGCAACTGATTTCTGTGCATTGATTCTATATCCTGAAACTGTACTGAATTCCGGTACAAGTTCTAGCAAATTTGGAGTGGAGTGTTTTGGGTTTTCCACATAAAGTATCATATCATCCACAAAGAGTGAAAGTTTGACTTCTTCTTTGCCAATTTGGATGCCTTTAATTTCTTTTTGTTGTCTGATTGCTGAGGCTAGGACTTCTAGTACTATGTTGAATAGCAGGGGTGATACTGGACATCCCTGCCATGTTCCTGATCTTAGTGGAAAAGCTCTCAGTTTTTCTCCATTGAGAATGATATTTGCTGTGGTTTTTTCATAGATGGCTTTGATGATACTGAGGTATGTACCTTCTATCCATATACTTTGAAGAGTTTTGATCAAGAAAGGATGCTGTACTTTGTCAAATGCTTTTCCAGCATCTATTAAGAATATCATATGGTTCTTATTCTTTCTTTTGTTAATATATTGTATCACATTGATTGATTTGCAGATGTTGAACCAACCTTGCAGCCCAGGAATAAATCCCACTTGGTCGTGGTGAATAATCCTTTTAAAGTACTGTTGGGTCCTATTGGCAAGTATTTTGGTGAGAATTTTCGCATCTGTGTTCATCAGGATATTGGTCTGTAATTCTGTTTTTTGGTGGGGTCTTTGTCTGGTTTGGGGATCAAAGGGCCTCATAAGATGAGTTTGGAAGTTTTCCTTCCATTTCTATTTTTTGGAACAGTTTCAGGAGAATAGGTATTAATTCTTCTTTAAATCTTTGGTAGAATTCCCTTGGGAACTCTGGTCCCGGGCTCTTGTTTGTTGGGAGATTTTTGATGACTGCTCCAATCTCCTTACTGGTTATGCATTTGTTCAGGTTTTCTATTTCTTCCTGGTTCAGTTTTGGTAGTTTGTATGTCTCTAGGAATGCATCCATTTCCTCCAGCTTGTCAAATTTGCTGGAGTATAGTTGCTCATAATATGTTCTTATGATTGTTTGTATTTCTTTGGGGTTGGTTGTGATCTCTCCTCTTTCATTCATCATTTTATTTATTTGGGTCCTTTCTTTTTCCTTTTTGATAAGACTGGCCAGGGGTTTATCAATCTTATTAATTCTTTCAAGGAACCAGCTCCTAGTTTCATTGATTTGTTCTACTGTTCTTTTGGTCTCTATTTCATTAATTTCTGCTCTGATCTTTATTATTTCTCTTCTCCTGCTGGGTTTAGGCTTCCTTTGCTGTTCTTTCTCCAGCTCCTATGTAGGGTTAGGTTGTGTACTTGAGACCTTTCTAGTTTATTGAGAAAGATTTGTATTGCTATATATTTTCCTCTCAGGACTGCCTTTGCTGTGTCCCACAGATTTTGAACAGTTTTGTTTTCATTATCATTTGTTTCCATGAATTTTTCCAATTCTTCTTTAATATCCTGGTTGACCCATTCATTCTTTAGTAGGATGCTCTTTAGTCTCCATGTATTTGGGTTCTTTCCAAATTTCTTCTTGTGATTGAGTTCTAGTTCAGAGCATAGTGGTCTGAAAATATGCAGGGAATGATCCCAATCTTTTGGTACTAGTTGATACCTGATTTGTGACCCAGGATTTGACCTATTCTGGAGAATGTTCCATGTGTGCTAGAAAGGAATGTATATTCTGTTGCTTTGGGATGGAGTGTTCTGAATATATCTGTGGTATCCATCTGGTCCAGTGTGTCATTTAAAGCCTTTATTTCCTTGTCGATCTTTTGCTTGGATGATCTGTCCATTTCAGTGAGGGGGGGTGTTAAAGTCCCCTCCTATTATTGTATTATTGTTGATGTGTTTCTTTTCTTTTTGTTATTAATTGGTTTATATAGTTGGCTGCTCCTATGTTAGGGGCATAGATATTTAAAATTATTAGATCATCTTGTTGGACAGACCCTCTAAGTATGATATAGTGTCCTTTCTCATCTCTTATTATAGTCTTTGGCTTAAAATCTAATTGATTTGACATAAGGATTGCCACCCAAGCTTTCTTTTGATCTTCATTAGCATGGTAAATTGTTTTCAACACCCCCCCCCCTTTAAATCTGGAGGTGGCTTTGGGTCTTAAATGAGTTTCTTACAGGCAACATATTGATGGTTTTTTTTTTTTATCCATTCTGATACTCTGTGTCTTTTGATTGGAGTATTTAGCCCATTTATATTCAGGATAACTATTGAAAGATACGAAATTAGTGCCACTGTATTGCCTGTAAGGTGACTGTTATTATATATTGTCTCTATTCCTTTCTGGTCTACTACTTTTAGTCTCTCTCTTTGCTTAGAGGACCCATTTCAATATTTCCTGTAGGGCTGGTTTGGTGTTTACAAATTATTTTAGTGTGTGTTTGTCCTGGAAGCTTTTTTTTTTTTTTTTTAATTTTATTTTTTATAAACATATATTATCTTTTTATCCCCAGGGGTACAGTTCTGTGAATCGCCAGGTTTACACACTTCACAGCACTCCCATAGCACATACCCTCCCCAATGTCCATAACCCCACCCCCCCAACCCCCCTCCCCCCATTAACCCTCAGTTTGTTTTGTGAGATTAAGAGTCACTTATGGTTTGTCTCCCTCCCAATCCCATCTTGTTTCATTTATTCTTCTCCTACCCCCTTAACCCACCATGTTGCATCTCCTCTCCCTCATATCAGGGAGATCATATGATAGTTGTCTTTCTCCGATTGACTTATTTCGCTAAGCATGATACCCTCTAGTTCCATCCACGTCGTCGCAAATGGCAAGATTTCATTTCTTTTGATGGCTGCATAGTATTCCATTGTGTATATATACCACATCTTCTTTATCCATTCGTCTGTTGATGGACATCTAGGTTCTTTCCATAGTTTGGCTATTGTAGACATTGCTGCTATAAACATTCGGGTGCACGTGCCCCTTCGGATCACTACGTTTGTATCTTTAGGGTAGATACCCAGCAGTGCAATTGCTGGGTCATAGGGTCGTTCTATTTTCAACATTTTGAGGAACCTCCATGCTGTTTTCCAGAGTGGTTGCACCAGCTTGCATTCCCACCAACAGAGTAGGAGGGTTCCCCTTTCTCCGCATCCTCGCCAGCATCTGTCATTTCCTGACTTGTTAATTTTAGCCATTCTGACTGGTGTGAGGTGGTATCTCATTGTGGTTTTGATTTGTATTTCCCTGATGCCGAGTGATGTGGAGCACTTTTTCATGTGTCTGTTGGCCATCTGGATGTCTTCTTTGCAGAAATGTCTGTTCATGTCCTCTGCCCATTTCTTGATTGGATTATTTGTTCTTTGGGTGTTGAGTTTGCTAAGTTCTTTATAGATTTTGGACACTAGCCCTTTATCTGATATGTCGTTTGCAAATATCTTCTCCCATTCTGTCAGTTGTCTTTTGGTTTTGTTAACTGTTTCCTTTGCTGTGCAAAAGCTTTTGATCTTGATGAAATCCCAATAGTTCATTTTTGCCCTTGCTTCCCTTGCCTTTGGCGATGTTCCTAGGAAGATGTTGCTGCGGCTGAGGTCGAAGAGGTTGCTGCCTGTGTTCTCCTCAAGGATTTTGATGGATGCCTTTCTCACATTGAGATCCTTCATCCATTTTGAGTCTATTTTCGTGTGTGGTGTAAGGAAATGATCCAATTTCATTTTTCTGCATGTGGCTGTCCAATTTTCCCAACACCATTTGTTGAAGAGGCTGTCTTTTTTCCATTGGATATTCTTTCCTGCTTTGTCGAAGATGAGTTGACCATAGAGTTGAGGGT
>NW_019154088.1:36655333-36796406 GCF_002288905.1 Enhydra lutris kenyoni | reverse complement strand
TTTGTTGAAGAGACTGTCTTTTTTCCATTGGACATTCCTTCCTGTTTGCCGAAGATTAGTTGACCATAGAGTTGAGGGTCTATTTTTGGGCTCTCTATTCTGTTCCATTGATCTATGTGTCTGTTTTTGTGCCAGTACCATGCTGTCTTGATGATGACAGCTTTGTAATAGAGCTTGAAGTCTGGAATTGTGATGCCACCAACTTTGGCTTTCTTTTTCAATATTGCTTTGGCTATTCGAGGTCTTTTCTGGTTCCATATAAATTTTAGGATTATTTGTTCCATTTCTTTGAAAAAAATGGATGGTACTTTGATAGGAATTGCATTAAATGTGTAGATTGCTTTAGGTAGCATAGACATTTTCACAATATTTATTCTTCCAATCCAGGAGCATGGAACATTTTTCCATTTCTTTGTGTCTTCCTCAATTTCTTTCATGAGTACTTTATAGTTTTCTGTGTATAGATTCTTAGTCTCTTTGGTTAGRTTTATTCCTAGGTATCTTATAGTTTTGGGTGCAATTGTAAATGGGATKGACTCCTTAATTTCTCTTTCTTCTGTCTTGTTGTTGGTGTAGAGAAATGCAACTGATTTCTGTGCATTGATTTTATATCCTGACACTTTACTGAATTCTTGTACAAGTTCTAGCAGTTTTGGAGTGGAGTCTTTTGGGTTTTCCACATATAGTATCATATCATCTGCGAAGAGTGATAGTTTGACTTCTTCTTTGCCAATTTGGATGCCTTTAATTTCCTTTTGTTGTCTGATTGCTGAGGCTAGGACTTCTAGTACTATGTTGAATAGCAGTGGTGATAACGGACATCCCTGCCGTGTTCCCGACCTTAGCGGAAAAGCTTTCAGTTTTTCTCCATTGAGAATGATATTTGCGGTGGTTTTTTCATAGATGGCTTTGATAATATTGAGGTATGTGCCCTCTATCCTGACACTTTGAAGAGTTTTGATCAGGAAGGGATGCTGTACTTTGTCAAATGCTTTTTCAGCATCTATGGAGAGGATCATATGGTTCTTGTTCTTTCTTTTATTAATGTGTTGTATCACATTGATTGATTTGCGGATGTTGAACCAACCTTGCAGCCCTGGAATAAATCCCACTTGGTCGTGGTGAATAATCCTTTTAATGTACTGTTGAATCCTATTGGCTAGTATTTTGGCGAGAATTTTCGCATCTGTGTTCATCAAGGATATTGGTCTGTAGTTCTCTTTTTTGATGGGATCCTTGTCTGGTTTTGGGATCAAGGTGATGCTGGCCTCATAAGATGAGTTTGTAAGTTTTCCTTCCATTTCTATTTTTTGGAACAGTTTCAGGAGAATAGGAATTAGTTCTTCTTTAAATGTTTGGTAGAATTCCCCCGGGAAGCCGTCTGGCCCTGGGCTTTTGTTTGTTTGGAGATTTTTGATGACTGTTTCAATCTCCTTACTGGTTATGGGTCTGTTCAGGCTTTCTCTTTCTTCCTGGTTCAGTTGTGGTAGTTTATGTGTCTCTAGGAATGCATCCATTTCTTCCAGATTGTCAAATTTGTTGGCGTAGAGTTGCTCATAGTATGTTCTTATAATTGTCTGTATTTCTTTGGTGTTAGTTGTGATCTCTCCTCTTTCATTCATGATTTTATTGATTTGGGTCCTTTCTCTTTTCTTTTTGATAAGTCTGGCCAGGGGTTTATCGATCTTATTAATTCTTTCAAAGAACCAGCTCCTAGTTTCATTGATTTGTTCTATTGTTTTTTTGGTTTCTATTTCATTGATTTCTGCTCTGATCTTTATGATTTCTCTTCTCCTGCTGGGTTTAGGGTTTCTTTCTTGTTCTTTCTCCAGCTCCTTTAGGTGTAGGGTTAGGTTGTGTACCTGAGACCTTTCTTGTTTCTTGAGAAAGGCTTGTACCGCTATATATTTTCCTCTCAGGACTGCCTTTGTCGTGTCCCACAGATTTTGAACCGTTGTGTTTTCATTATCATTTGTTTCCATGAATTTTTTCAACTCTTCTTTAATTTCCTGGTTGACCCATTCATTCGTTAGAAGGATGCTGTTTAGTCTCCATGTATTTGGGTTCTTTCCAAATTTCCTCTTGTGATTGAGTTCTAGCTTCAGAGCATTGTGGTCTGAAAATATGCAGGGAATGATTCCAATCTTTTGATAACGGTTGAGACCTGATTTAGGACCGAGAATATGATCTATTCTGGAGAATGTTCCATGTGCACTAGAGAAGAATGTGTATTCTGTTGCTTTGGGATGAAATGTTCTGAATATATGTGATGTCCATCTGGTCCAGTGTGTCATTTAAGGCCTTGATTTCCTTGTTGGTCTTTTGCTTGGATGATCTGTCCATTTCAGTGAGGGGAGTGTTAAAGTCCCCTACTATTATTGTATTATTGTCGATGTGTTTCTTTGATTTTGTTATTAATTGGTTTATATAGTTGGCTGCTCCCACGTTAGGGGCATAGATATTTAAAATTGTTAGATCTTCTTGTTGGACAGTTCCTTTGAGTATGATATAGTGTCCTTCCTCATATCTTATTATAGTCTTTGGCTTAAAATCTAATTGATCTGATATAAGGATTGCCACTCCTGCTTTTTTCTGATGTCCATTAGCATGGTAAATTCTTTTCCACCCCCTCACTTTAAATCTGGAGGTGTCTTCAGGTTTAAGATGAGTTTCTTGTAGGCAACATATAGATGGGTTTTGTTTTTTTATCCATTCTGATACCCTGTGTCTTTTGATTGGGGCATTTAGCCCATTCACATTCAGGGTAAGTATTGAGAGATATGAATTTAGTGCCATTGTATTGCCTGTAAGGTGACTGTTATTGTATATTGTTTCTGTTCCTTTCTGATCTACTACTTTTAGGGTCTCTCTTTGCTTAGAGGACCCCTTTCAATATTTCCTCTAGAGCTGGTTTGGTATTTGCAAATTCTTTCAGTTTTTGTTTGTCCTGGAAGCTTTTAATCTCTCCTTCTATTTTCAATGATAGCCTAGCTGGATATAGTATTCTTGGCTGCATGTTTTTCTCATTTAGTACTCTGAATATATCATGCCAGCTCTTTCTGGCCTGCCAGGTCTCTGTGGATAAGTCTAATGCCAATCTAATATTTTTACCATTGTATGTTACAGACTTCTTTTCCCGGGCTGCTTTCAGGATCTTCTCTTTGTCACTAAGACTTGTAAATTTTACTATTAGGTGACGGGGTGTGGACCTATTCTTATTGATTTTGAGGGGGGTTCTCTGAATCTCCTGGATTTTGATGCTTGTTCCCTTTGCCATATTGGGGAAATTCTCTCCAATAATTCTCTCCAATATACCTTCTGCTCCCCTCTCTGTTTCCTCTTCTTCTGGAATCCCAATTATTCTAATGTTGTTTCGTCTTATGGTGTCACTTATCTCTCGAATTCTCCCCTCATGGTCCAGTAGCTGTTTGTCCCTCTTTTGCTCAGCTTCTTTATTCTCTGTCATTTGGTCTTCTGTATCACTAATTCTTTATTCTGCCTCATTTATCCTAGCAGTGAGAGCCTCCATTTTTGATTGCACCTCATTAATAGCTTTTTTGATTTCAACTTGGTTAGATTTTAGTTCTTTTATTTCTCCAGAAAGGGCTTTTATATCTCCCGAGAGGGTTTCTCTAATATCTTCCATGCCTTTTTCAAGCCCGGCTAGAACCTTGAGAATCATCATTCTGAACTCTAGATCTGACATATTACCAATGTCTGTATTGATTAGGTCCCTAGCCTTTGGTACTGCCTCTTGTTCTTTTTTTTGTGGTGAATTTTTCCGCCTTGTCATTTTGTCCAGATAAGAGTATATGAAGGAGCAAGTAAAATACTAAAAGGCTGGCAACAACCCCAGGAAAATATGCTTTAGCCAAATCAGAAGAGATCCCAAAACGTGAGGGGAGAAAGGGGATAAAAAGAGGTTCAGAAAGAAGAAAAAAAAAAAAAAGAAAGAAACAATTAAAAAAAGAAAACCAATAAAGAAAAAAATATAAAAAGGAAAAAATACATATAAAAATCGTTAAAAAAGAAAAGGGTAAAAGTTAAAAAAATTTAGCAGAAGAAGAAAAATAAATTGAAAAAAAAAAAAATTAACTTAACTGCAAGGCTAAAGAATCATGGGGAGAAAGCCATGAGTTCCGTGCTTTGCTTTCTCCTCCTTTGGAATTCCGCTGCTCTCCTTGGTATTGAAACTGTACTCCTTGGTAGGTGAACTTGGTCCTGGCTGGGCTTCTTGTTGATCTTCTGGGGGAGGGGCCTGTTGTAGTGATTCTCAAGTGTCTTTGCCCCAGGCGGAGTTGCACCGCCCTTACCAGGGGCCGGGCTGAGTAATCCGCTCGGGTTTGCTTTCGGGAGCTTTTGTTCCCTGAGCGCTTTCCGTAGAGTTCCGGAGGGCGGGAATGAAGATGGCGGCCTCCCGGTGTCCGGCCCGGAGGAGCCGAGAGCCTGGGGCCCCACTCCTCAGTGCGCCCTCAGAGAACAGCGCCGATTTACTCCCGTCACCCTGGCCTCCGGCCGCACTCCGAGCTGACCGAGCCTGCGACCGGTTCAAGGTAACCCCGAGCTTAGAGCTCACTCCTCGGCTCTGTCTCTGTAGCCGGCTTCCCTGTTCTAATACCTGTAAGCTCTGCGACACTCAGACACCCCTGATCCTTCTGTGACCCTGCGGGACCTGAGGCCACGCTGACCCTGCGTGGGCTTCACCCCGGTTAAGCCTCTGGAGCGATGTCCCTCAGCGGAACAGACTTTTAAAAGTCCCGATTTTGTGCTCCGTTGCTCCGCCGCTTGCCGGGAGCCGGCCCCTCCCCCCGCGGTCTATCTTCCCGTCGCTTTGGATTCACTTCTCCGCCCGTCCTACCTTTCAGAAAGTGGTTGATTTTCTGTTTCTAGAGTTGCTGTTCTTCTTCTCTTCGATCTCCCGTTGGATTTGTAGGTGTTTGCAATCTTTAGATAAGCTATCTAGCTGATCTCCCGCTACCTGAAGTAGTCTCAGCCTGCTACTTCTCCGCCATCTTGACTCCTCCTCTGTCCTGGAAGCTTTTTATTTCCCCTATTTTCAATGAATGCTTAGCTGGATATAGTATTCTTGGCTGCTTGTTTTTCTCGTTTAGTGCTCTGAATATATCAATCCAGTTCTTTCTGGCCTGCCAGGTTTCTGTGGATAAGTCTGCTGCCAATCTAATATTTCTACCACTGTATGTTACAGACTTCTTTTCCCAAGCTGCTTTCAGGATTTTCTCTTTGTCACTAAAACTTGTAAGTTTTACTATTAGATGACCAGGTATGGACCTATTTTTATTGATTTTGAGGGGGTGTTCTCTGTGCCTCCTGGATTTTGGTGCTTGTCCTTTGCCATATTAGGGAAATCCTGTATAATAATTCACTCCAATATACCTTCTGCCCCCCCCTTTCTTCTTCTTCTGGAATCTCAATTATTCTAATACTGTTTCATCTTACGGTATCACTTATCTCTCATATTTTCCCCTCATAGTCCAGTAGTCATTTGTCTCTCTTTTGCTCAGCTTCTTTATTCTCCATCATTTGGTCTTCTATATCACTAATTCTCTCTTGTGCCTCATTTATCCTAGTAGTAAGAGCCTCCATTCTTGATTGCACCTCATTAATAGCTTTTTTTGTTTCAGCTTGGTTTGATTTTAGTTCTTTTATTTCTCCAGAGAGGGATTTTATTTCTCCAGACAGGGTTTCTCTAATATCTTCCATGCCTTTTTCAAGCCCAGCTAGCACCATGAGAATCGTCATTCTGAACTCTAGTTCTGACATATTACCAATGTCCGTATTGATTATGTCCCTAGCCTTTGGTTCTGCCTCTTGTTCTTTTTTTGGTGGTGAGTTTTTCTGCCTTGTCACTTTATCCAGAGAAAAATATATGAATGAGAGAATAAGATAGTAAAAGGGTGGCAAAGACCCCAGAAAAATGTACGCTAACCAAATTGTAAGGGACCCCAAATTGGGGGTAGAAGAAAGGGGACAAAAAAGATTTTTTAAAAATTTAGAAAAAGTTAAACAAAAGTTAAACAAACATAAATATATAAAAATATATATATATATTCATATATATATATTCATATATATAAATATAAATATAAATATATATATATATATATATATATACACACACACTGATGAATATAAATATATATATACTGATGAATAGAACAGAGCCATCCACTTGATTTTGGGTGTATTTTGGTCTCTTAGAAGAAACTACCTCCCAAAATTTTAAAGAAGGAAAAACTTAGGTATATACAAAAATAATGATAAACACGATGAAGGAATGGAATATAACTGTAAAGATGAAAATTTTAAAAAGTCTAAAAAAGGAATTGATAAGATAAGTTAGTTGGAAAAAGAAAGAAAACAAAAGTGGAGTGCATTTTCTCAGGCTGGAGACTAGAACAAAGCCCTGTGCTAGATTTAGGGTATATTTTGATCTATTAGAAGGAATTGTATCCCAAGCATTTTTTAGAAGAAAAAAACCCTATATGTATACAAAAAATACAGTTAGACACAATGAAGAATATAATCTGACTATAATAATGAAGGCTTAAAAATATTTTTTTTATTAGAAAGGTATTGTTAAGATAAACTAGTTAAAAAACTCTAAAAGGGGAAAGATGAAAAGTTAAAAAAATTAGAATTAAAAAAATAAAATTGAAAAAATGTAATTAACTTTGCAAAACTAAAGAATCATGGGGAGAAAGCCATGAATTCCATGCTTTGCTTTCCCCTCCTTTGGAATTCTGCTGTTCTCCTTGATCAGTGAGCTTGGTCTTAGCTGGATATTCTTGCTGATCTTCTGGGAAGGCTCCTGTTGTAGTGATTCTCAAATGTCTTTGCCCAAGGTGGAATTGCACTGCCCTTGCCAGGGACCAGGCTAAGTAATCTGCTCAGGTTTGCTCTGGAAAGCTTTTGTTCCCTGATCTCTTTCCATAGAGCTCTGGAGGAGGGGAATGAAAATGGCGGCCTCCCAATCTCCAGCCCAGAGAGTCCAAGAGCTTGGGGCCCCACTCCTCAGTGTGCCCTTGGATAAAATCGCTCAATCACTCCTTGTCCCTGTTCTCTGGCCATGCTCCGAGCTCACCCAGCCTGTGACCAAGCATTTCTGTCTCTGGACAGAGCCCCATTTGGAGTCTCAAAACCCAGCAGATTCCTGCCTCCAGAGAAGGAAGGTGGGTCTCCCCAGATCTGCCACTTGTATGGTCACTGCTCAAAGAGCAGTGGTCTGATTGTGCCATGGTTCACAGTTTAAGGTATCCCCGAGCTGAGAGCTCACTCCTTGGCTCCGTCTCTGCAACTGGTTTCTGCACGCTGATATCTGTGAACTCTGCTACACTCAGACACCCCTGATCCCTCTGTGACTCTGCGGGACCTGAGACCAGATCGTCCCTGTGTGTGCTCCACCCCCGCTTTGCGTCTGGAGCGATGTCCCTCAGTGGAGAAGACTTCTAAAAGGTTGGATTTTGTGCTCTGTTGCTCCACTGCTTACCGGGAGCCGGCTCCTACCCCCATGGTCTATCTTCCTGTCGCTTTGGATTCACTTCTCCACATGCCCTACCTTTCAGAAAGTGGCTGATTTTCTGTTTCTAGAATTGCTGCTCTTATCTTAGATCTTCTGCTGGGTTTATAGGTGTTCGGAATGGTTTGATAACTAGCTAGCTGAATGCCTGCAACCTGATGTCATCTCAGTCTGCTACTCCTCTGCCATCTTGACTCCTACCTGTTTCTGTCTTTTTTTAATACTACCATATAAAACTTATAAAAAATGCCTTGTTGATATCAAGATACACCATTTTCCTGCCTTTTTATTAATTTTCACATTAGTTAGTTAAGTATTGCTTAATCAGTATAATAACCATAACAAAAAAATCAGAAGTTAGTTTATTCCCTTTCTTTTGAAAATCAGATTTTAATCACCATATTGGGCCTGAAATAAATAGTACCGTAGGCCTCAGCAGCTGCAGGCTAGGTGTGGAGTTAGGAAGAGGATGGTTGTTTTGGTAGTTTATGTAGGAATGTCCTGAAATAAGTTGTAGAAAGTGGTTGGTAAAATAGTAGCTTTTATGGGTTCAAATGCCAAAGTTGGTAAGTTTCCCTGAAAAGCAATGATCACCCCAAATAAGAAAGTAATATTGTAAGACAGATGGCTAAAAAGAGTAGCATAGGTCATGTGGAAGAAAATCTGTAGAACATGTTCAATAAAAAGAAGAATTTAAGCTAAACCAGAAAATCAGATTGCTAAAGGTTATCACCACTGCCTTTGAGAGTGACAGGGCTCAGAATGAGTCTTCCAAGAATGTGCCACTTTGGCACACATGCTGTTTTGAGCTGAAGATAGTCAAAGCCCAGAAGACTCAGACAGGGCTTTTACTTTCCCCTGAACTGCCTAAAGGAATTTTGGTAGATGATCCGGTCCAGGAAGAGAGCTATCACCAAAGATAACTACAGAGAATATGGGCTAAGAGTGGTAAACTGGGGCAGGGCGGGGGGGTGGGGGGAGGGTGCTCAGCAGGTCCTGTCTGTTCAAAGTTCTCTCTGTGTCCAATTATCTCTGCATGGCACCACAAACATTTATTCACCAAACATTTGCTCTTCCCATCTTCCTGTAGATTGAAGTCTCCCACTTTGAAGTCCCAGACCCTTATCCCCTCCTTCTTAGCTCAGAATGGCATATAAGCCTCAGTTGTCTGATTGCCTGTGGATCTTATATTCTTATGGAGCCCTGTACATTCATAATTAATTTTTTTCCTGTTAATCTGTCTCATACCAACTTTATTATTAGGCCAGCCAGAAAACCTAGAAGGATAGAGGAAATATTTTCCTCCCCTCAGCTGGCATAGTCAGCAGGATAAACCTCACTGGTTGAACATTACTTGCTCTAAGGCTGCTGCAGCAGCTGCCCTCAGAGATCCCAAGATCTCTGACAAAAAGCTGGCAGAAGGTAAGAATTCTTACCCTAACAGTCTTCTGGGTGTCTGCCTAGGGTCCAGCAGAAGCAATTTCTTTTCTAAATATAGATTAGTGGGAGAAAATGTTTGTGGAATTAGGGTATAGTGACTGGTAAAGATTTGTTATGAGTACTCTTGATTTTTATTGATCCTTTTCTCCCTAGAGGTGATCGTGGTTTTTCTTTGTTTTTGTCTTGTCTTGTTTGTCCTAGGGACAGAAATCATAGGTAAAACTTAGACATAAGCCCTCTATGTCTGCTATTTGAGCTGGCTTGCAGGTTGCTGAGTTCACAGTTCTCATCAGACCAGTATCTGTTTAAACAAACTTTGCTGTGGATTAATTTGCACATGAGGTGAAGGCTGTTGCTAAGGGACATCTTGCAAGCTAAAGTGGCAAAATTGGTAAGCACAGGTCAAGCACTTAAGATCTAGTAGAGTGCTTGTCACCTAACCCAAAGACTCCTACGTTAGGATAGGTTGGCCTGAGAATGGATTAGACTGACACTAGGTCATCTGCCAACCTCAAGAAAATTTCTGTACAATGAGATATACTGTAAAAATACCACACAACTCTCAACACAGAAGCACATTCTTCTTAGGTATGGGTTTGTCTCTGAGAGACCCACGGCTTAGATAAAAATTATTAATGTGCATATAAGAAAAGCTAGATGAGGTTTTCCTGTTATCTTGTTCTATGTCCTGAGAGCTTGACTTTGTGACCAGTGAGAATATTGTTTTTTGGTCTCCACCAGTCAGAAGGTGCACATATCAGCGTATATCCTGCTGCTCAGGAGTTCTGAGACATGAAGTCATAAGCTGCACTCTCTTTGTCCCATTGTGCCAACAAGCAGAGGAGTTTGTCACAAGAGGTCCCAGGCCATAAGGGCTCAAAATTTCATTGCTTTGTTAGTGCTGAAAGAAACCCCATTCCAGTAGCACCTGCCTGGTGTCACAGAATAACAAGTCCATAACTGGGGGTGTTTTGTGTTCTCATGGCAAACCAGAAATAATGTTTTCATTACACCATTCTTACCACTTGTAGCAATGAAGAACTCTTAATTTCTTCAACTTTGGAAGTGAACTTACTGGATTACAGGATCTGCTTCCTCTGCACTCACTCCAGGATGTCTCTTGCATCCATAGTAGTGATTTATTCAAAGACTGGAAAGTTACCTCTGGGTTTTCCATGAAAAGATTTATTAAATTGAGTCATTATTGGAATAAATAAGCTATCAAAGATTTTACTTGTCAATAGTCAAATGATTGAGCTTTTGAATTAGAAAAACTTGTATATCTGGAAAATTTTTTACAGAGCTCTCATCCTAAATACCTATCCCATTGGTTCCTATGGGAAGATCAGATTGAAAATAAGATACAAAGAAGCATAGTGGCTAGCCTTAGTCCTATTCCCCCAATAAAATGAAAGAACAGAAGAAATTGGACTTAGAACAAAAATTTAAAGCTTCATCTAACAAATTCTCTTCTCCTCCCTCTTATGTGCCCTTTACTCCCAACTCTCTGTCCCTGTCCTTGCAGAAGATCTTTTGGGTCTCTGGGTCCCTGGCTAAAACCCCCCTCTCAAAATCCAGCTCCATCTTCCCAACTGGTTCTTTTAGATTCTAGAACCCTTCCAACTTCCAGAAAATCCCTTAAATATCCAGGTGCCTGTTTTTACTTTCCTTTTAAACAAGATTTACTGATAGCACTCAGACTTGATCTCCAGGCCTGGGGTATCTAGGTTACTCATATAAATACTACAAGCCAGAAAGTGAATTTGGCAGAAGTACCTGAGGCACGCAGTAGGGCTTGCTTTACTGTCTCTTTTAATTCCTTTTACTTTCCAGGGCTCTGCAATCAGGCTCTACCAGTTTTAGGCATTCCTATGCAATGTCCTTTGTGGGTGTATCCTGGACCTCCAGCACAAAGAACTCATGTCCCCTGGACAGCAACAGAGCTTTTAAATGATAAAACCCTTTACCTCTACTTTCAGAAGATCCTACCAAATTTAGAGAAGAGTTAGAAAGATTAGTGGCCGTCTACGGCCATACCACCCTGAACGCGCCTGATCTCGTCTGATCTCGGAAGCTAAGCAGGGTCGGGCCTGGTTAGTACTTGGATGGGAGAAAGATTAGTGGCCGTTCACAACTGCACTCGCAGGGACCTAGATTGGTTGCTAAGATGTATTCTTCCTGTCCATGATTATACTGTGGTTACCAGACAAATCAGATGGCCCCCTGGAGACAAACCCCCTTCACAGAGGAAACAGATGGCTAGAATTTCTCCCAGGTCTTCTTAAAAATGACGAGGAAATAGCTCAGTTGGAGGCTGATATTCATGGTTTGATAGGAGCAATAGAATAGGCTTTCCTCCCTAAAGTAAATTGGTCTAAGGTTGAATTTTGCACTCAGAAAGGAGGATGGCATTTGAAGGTCATTGTGTTGAGCATTTTATACAGACTTCTTAAAGGTATACTGCACTGAACCTGGAGGCTCTAGAACATAAAAATCTTTTAATTTCTGCTCTAGTGGGAAATTTTCTCCCTGATATCTCTGTATCTATCATCTATCAACCTATCTATCATCTATCTATCTATCTATCCTCAATTCAAAATGGAATGGGCAGTCCAGCCAACCTCTCAGTGTGATAATAGAGGAAGCTCCTTAGGTTTTTGAAAATTACAGGAATGCAAGAAAAAAAAGTTAAATATAAGAATTCTTGCTTTGCAACTTGAATCTTTAGAAAGGCAAAAGCCTGAGAGTAACTTAAGGCCCACTCGGACTCCTCCCTGTTTGCCTCCAGACTGTTGCAGATATTGCAAAAAATCAGGACACTGGAAGAAAAATTATCCCACACTTAAGAGAAAGGAAAGTTTAAGGAGCAATCTCTGTACACTCCATCACTCCCAGAAAGTTTGTTGTTCTCCTCCTGTGGGATGGTTCCCCCTCCAATGACATGGTCAGCTGGTCCTCAGTAGCACCCCAGAGCTCACCATTAAACTTAACAGAGAGGATTGGAAACTGGATTTCTTAATGGACACTGGTGCAGCTTTCTCTACCATCTGCTCAGGATTTATGTTTACTTGTCACCTCTGTTTCTATTCAAGCTATTGGAGTCTCTGGGCAACTTATTTCATTGGCCATATCTCAGCCAACCCCAATATCCTTAGGCTCTTCTTAACACTCATCATGGCTTTCTAGTGTCCCAACTCCTTTTGGTAGAGATTTTTTTTTTAACGTGAAGTTAATGCCACTATAATCTGCAATGAATAAGGCATTTTTGTTTTCCTGCCCTCAGATCAAACTTTAAATTTCTACTTTCCTTATTGGAAACTCATCTTGATTTAAATTCCTTTGAAGAGGATGAGCCTTTAAAAGATGTTCTGATTAGTCTCTGGGCTACACATGCAAATAAAATTGGGTTGTTACTGAGTGTGGAGTCTGTGAGCCTTGCGTGGAAAAAGAATAAGCTGTTTCCATCAGTGGTCCTCTCTCTCTCCAGAGATGCAAAAGGAGGAATTGAACCTCTAATAGACTCTTTTGCAGCAAGGTGTACTTGTCTTTTCTTCCTCACCCTCTAACTCTCTAATATTGCCAATAAAGAAAGAAGATAAATTTGATTCAGATGGGAACCAAATCTATTGATCTCTGTAAGACCTAGAAGCCATAAACTCTTGTGATTCTTTACTGCCTCACAGTCCCTAACCCAGGCACTATTCTTACGTCAATTCTTGCTGCTGCTTTCAGTTTATAGTGATTGACCTCCAGTCATCTTTCTTCCATATCCTTTTGCATCCTGACTCTCACTTTCTTTAGAAGGAGACAGTTAACATGGACTTGCACACTTCAGAGATATTCCTCAATCTTCTTCCAAATCTAACTGACTCTGATTCTGTAGCCTTCACCAAGGCTCCACTGTTGTTCAGTTTGTGATCAAACTAAACAGAGAGCTCTTACAGAACCCCTCATTCCAGGGACGCCTGGGTGGCTCAGTTGGTTAAGCAGCTGCCTTCGGCTCAGGTCATGATCCCAGCATCCTGGGATCGAGTCCCACATCGGGCTCTTTGCTCATTGGGGAGCCTGCTTCTTCCTCTGCCTCTCCCTGCCATTCTGTCTGCCTATGCTTGCTCTCTCTCCCTCTCTCTCTCTGACAAATAAATAAATAAAATCTTTAAAAAAAAATTAAAAAAAAAAAAAGAACCCCTCATTCTCCTAAACACATTAGCTAGAACAAGGCCATTAAAGCCTCCAGATCTAAGTTTCAATAGATGCGAACTTCTGGTACGTACCTAGGACATGAGGTATCTCAGGGCACTCAAAATCTTGCCCCAAAATTTCTTGAGTCAGATTTGTCAATCCCTTTTTCCCAAATGAGAAACAGTTAGATAAATTTCTAGGGACAACTGGCTACTGCCACCAGTGGATTCCTAATTTTGCCATCCTTGCTAAACCTCTGTATACTCTTCTCCCAGATAATATCCCAGAGCCCATTATCTGGCTTTCAGAGGCATTAGTCTCCTTTGAAACCTCAAATTTAACATTGTCAGCACCTCCAGTTCTTGATTATGTAATTTCATCTATAGTGCCATGAAAATAATGGGTTGCTTCAGGTGTTCTAAGACAGACACTTGCCTTTCAAATACATTTCATAGCATATTTCTCATGCCAGTTAAGCCTGTTGGCATCAGGTAAGCCCCCATGCTGTGTGTGGTAGCCACAGGTGCCACCTTGATTGACAAAACCTGTACTTTCACATTAGGCTCCTGCATTCACCTCTGTTTCCCCCAAACTGTGTTTTCTCTCTTAAATTTTGTAAGATAGCACCTCTCTGTGTGGCAACAGACCACTTCCAAACAGCCTCTTTTGACTAACCCTTCCAACATTAAACACTTTAAATACAACTACTCTATTACCGCTTCCTGATGGTGCAGAGCCCCACTCCGTTCCACATGATTGCCTGGCAGTTATTGAAATGGTCTCAAAGTCACAAAAGGATCTCTTAGACACCTGTTTGACCCATATTTACTTTTACTTTGCCATAGCTCCTATAAAAGAAATTTCTAGGGAAACATAATAACTGGTTAAACCATAGTTTCTCCACTTAAAACATATTCTTTGCTCTCTGTAAAATTAACCCTAGTTTCTGAAAAATATTTCTTACTAGAGCTTGCACATTGGCAAAAGGGAAGACTGCTAGTATTTACATAGACTCCAGAAGTCTGCCATGCTTTTGACACAATTAGAAAATCCTGTGAACCCTTAACTTCTGTGGGAATTCCCATCACTAATAGATGTATAATTGCTGCCCCATTACAAGCTATTCACTTCCTTTCTAAAGTTGCTCTTCTTCATTTCTCATCCCAGACTAAGGCTGATACCTTAGGAAATGATAGGGCTGACAAGGATGCTAAATATGCAGCCCCAAATGGACCACCCTGTCTTTTCTCTATCCAATTTTTAAACCTGCCTTTATCCGACTGACATTGTTAACTATCAGGCAAATGCCTCACGGTCTGAAAAAGCCAAGTGGACACAAAATGGTGCCAAATAACTATCAGAGGGATTTTACATCTGGTCAAATGGACTTCTTGTATCTCCTTTTCTTTTGATCTGCTGACTTGAACTTATTTCGCATCAAGTGGGATATAGGTGCAAATGAGGGATAGTTAAGGAACTGTAAGACAGTTGATTTTGTCCTGACATCCACAATATTTTTAATCAAATTATTTCCCAGTGCACTACTTATAAATCTCACCAACTTTTTGGAAGAAAGAAGTATATATCAGGAAGCTCTCCTAGGCCCATGTTGTCCTTGGCAGTACTCCAAGTGGATTTTATAGATTTGCCCTGAGCCTTAGGCTGTTCTCACTCTTTGGTTATTGTCTCTATGCTTAGTGAATGCACTGAACAATGTCTGACTAGACAAGCCAATGCTACAACAGTGGCAAAGAAATTAATAACAGAGGTTAGTCCTCATTTTGACATTCTTTTATGGATTGAATAAGACAAAGGAACTCATTTAATAGCAGAGATAGACCACTTGCTTGCAAAAGCTCTTGAGTACTCATTAAAACTTCATACCCCATATCATCCTCAATCATTAGGGCAAGTGGGACATAAAAATTTTAGGCAAAAAAAAAAAAAATTTAGGAAATATCTGTTAAGAAACTGGACTTAAAGCCAGAAGCACGACTACTGGCCTTTATAAAGCTCTCAAATACTTAAAATAAGAGACATGGATTGACCCTTTTTGAAATAGAGTTTTGTCATCCGATGCCTGTTGGCATCTGTAAACCTTTTCTTCATGGGTTAAGTGAGCATTATGAGAACTTAAGTGAACAGTTTGATGCTATGACTGACTATACAAGAATATACTATATACAAGCTGTATACTTTAAGCATATCACCAACGGATGAAAGAGGCATGACCCCCACTGACTGACAAAACTTGCCATGTTTTTCAGCCAGGAGACTGGGCAAACAAGATCTTTAGAAGAAAGCACTCACTGTCACCACAATGGGAAGGATCTTACAAAGTACAGCTAACCACCAAAATAAAAGAAAAAACTTCCTGGAGGGGTGCCTGAGTGACTCAGTCAGTTAAGCGTCAGTTTCTTGGTTTCAGCTCAGGTCGTGATCTCGTGGGTTGTGGGATGGAGCCTCACATCAGGCTCTGTGCTTGGTGGGGAGTCTGCTTGAAGATTCTCTTCTTCCGTCCTTCCCCCCACTCACATGCACAAGTGCGTTCTCTCTCTCAAACAAATAAATAAATCTTAACAAAAAAGAAAGAAAAACCTTCTTAGATTCAATGAATCTAAACCCATGCTGAGGTAGACCCAGAACATCATTCTCAAGACAACTGGAGACAGTCCCGACAGGTGACCTTAAAATAAAGACATCTAGGGTTAATTCCCAGGACCCAGAAACACTCCACATCTAAAAATAAACAGCTTTTTCCAAGATCACAGATCAAGAAACTGTGCTTTCATCTATTTCCCACCTTTTTTTTTCTTTTTAAAAAAGATTTTATTTATTTCTTTGACACACAGAGAGAGAGATCACAAGTAGGCAGAGAGGCAGACAGAGAGAGAGAGGGAAGCAGGCTCCCCGCTGAGCAGAGAACCTGATGTGGGGCTCGATCCTAGGACCCTGAGATCATGACCTGAGCCGAAGGCAGAGGCTTAACCCACTGAGCCACCCAGGCACCCTATTTCCCTCCTTTTTAAGGACTTTGTATATGCATACACTAAAAACAACAAGAACAACGACAACACACACATACAAAACCCAAAGCCAGAAACCAAAAAGCAAAAATCTGCCTTCTCTTCTTAATGAACATTTTCCCTACATTTATAAATCTTTTATTAGAAAGCTGCCTGGAGAGGGCTCGTCTCTATCTTACCTACTTCCTCTCTCTAGGTTTCCTCTATTGGCTCTTTTTCAACTGTGTCTTGCTCTAATTAACCATTACTTTTTCAAATAGTTGCGCACAGACCAAACACACCTTTAATGACAGTTTACCAAACTCTGGCCACACTAACTAGTCAATCTGATTGTTGGTTATTTCAACATCTAGCTAGTACAAAAGAACCTGAACTAGTCTTTGTTCCTGCTGATATGAATACCTGGTGGTATTTATGGGAGATGATGAGCCACAAGGTATGATATCCATAACTAGAAAAGCATCACTCTGTTGCTCCTTCTGCTGAGTTATGTAGGCCCAGAAAAACCTTCTGCTGAGTTATGTAGAAGCCCAAGGACTATCTCTTACCCAGATAAAGATAATAGATGAATTTTTTTCTCTTTGTATTGAAAACAGACATGCCACTGGACATTTTCTGGGCCATAGACCAGACAATATTGCAGTCAAACCCTATGGTATGATTCTATAAATGGCATCTTTGAACCTGTCAAAGAGATTAAAAGTGACTCTAGGACTAACTTTTATAGCAGAGATCTTTGCCAAATCACCATATGTTTTGGATGGTTCACAGGCTTATCACTGAATGACTTGGGGTACCTTGACTGCTTCCCTGATTAGACTTCCCAGAACCCCAAACTACCTATGGGTTAACATAAAATCTGGACTAACGTGGCCAGGTGACAAAACTGAGCCTTATAGCTGCCAAAGCCAGACCACAGGCCTCCTATATCAGATATTTTGCAACTTATTTTTCTCTTTCAAACTGATAGGACTACACGAAAGATGGAAGTGTATGGAGGCTAACAGTAATAGTAGCAAAAGTCATGAAATGCCCCAGATCTGAAAAATTACAGATTTTACTCTGATCTTATCTTGAATTACACTGGACTTTTTATATTATGTGCTGACAAAGTGTATAAAGGATTCCCATCTAAATGATCAGGGATGATGTTTTCTTGGATGCCTGGCTCTTCTTTCATAAGATATTTCACCTTAAATGCAAGCCAAATTACAAACTTGAGCTCTTTTGTTTAAAAAGTAGGGCCATATAAACATTTGTATGAGAAATGATAGAAAATCTACTTGTGTGTCATCATTCCAAATTCTTTTCAGCATTGGGGACCTTCTTCCCAAACTTTGGAAGTTATGAATTGGAAAAGGCAGTCTTTTTCCATGGTAATAAAATAAGAGTTCAACAGCACTATGAAAACTTTGGAACTACCCCAGTCAGGAGTTAACAGTTTAGCCTCTGTTGTACTCCAAAATTGTCATGCTCTATATACCCTGATGGCCCAGCAAGGAGGGGCTTTTGCCTTTATTGGTGAAAAATGTTGCTTTTGTGTAAATCAAACAGGACAAATACTGTTTAATTTACATCTATTAAAAGAGAAGATTAATACTTTCCATAAGATAAATGAAGCACAGCCTTTTTTTGGACTGATCTAGTCCTAGGATTAGGAGGCTGGTTTAATAGGATGTGGAAAAATGTGCTTCAGTTTGCTCTTTTCTGTTTGTTCATCCTCATTCTAATCTATGGTCCCTTTGCAGATCTATTACCACTTGGCTACTAACCTAAATCTTCTCCCACAGCAACCAGTATAGCTTTTAAAATATGTGAAACTTCCAAGGAAGTTTTAGAGGAAGGATCTGGTGAGATTCTAGTGGGATTCAGAATGAGTGTCCTCAGAATATACCACTTTGCCATGAAGAGTAGTTGAAACTGAAAACAATCAAAGCCCAAAAGATTTAGGAAGAGCTTTTACTTTCCCCTTAACTGCCTATTAGAATTTAAGTAGACAGTTTGGTCCAGGAAGAGAGCTATCACCAGAGACAACTATAAAGAATATGGCTAGTAGTATTAGGGTGGGGGGAATTCAGCAAGGCCTGCTTGTTCAAAGTCCTGTGTCCTATTATTTCTGCGTGGCACCACATACATTTGTTTACTGCACATTTACTCTTCCCATCTTTCCATAAATTATCTTTCTCTCCTTTGAAGTCCCAGTTTCCTATTCCTTTTTTCTTGCTCAGAATGGCATATAAGCTTTAAATGCTTGACTGCCTGTGGATTTCATTTTCTTATGCAACCCCCCTATATGTACATAATTAGTTTTTCTCTGTTAATTGGTCTCATGTCAATTCAATTTTTAGACTAGCCAGAAGAACCTAGAAGGGTAGAGAGAAAATTTTTCCTCCCTTCAGGAGGAAGAATTGTACATTTATAGCAGAATTTGAATCATATGCTTTGTTGTCCAAAATAAAATTAAGTGTCTTATCTGTTTCCACAGAATACCAAAAGAGCTGGATGGCTTTTTTCAAATATTGAGGATACCTACACAATAAATTATTGTAAATATTGCAATGGTTTGACTTAAAGGAGGCCAAAAAGCATTCCAGAATTTACTTTGGGGAGAAACTGGGTGATAAGAGAGGCCTACAACTGAAGATTAAGAGAGGCATGGTTTTCCTTTCCCATAGGCAGGTATAATAAAGTCCAGTTACAGCGATGTTTGACTGTCAGTTGATAAAGACACACGACATCTACTGAAAGCTTTGACAAAGAAAACAAATGTTGAAACCTACATCAATAATGTTTCTGGGCTTTTCCCCCTGCTGATGAAGTTTGAGATGTAAAACTGGATCTAAATGGACATACTGTTCATTGCTAAAATCACACTGGAATACAATATATTGGAGACAACAACAGATTAAAGAAATCATTATTAAAAGTGTAACATTTAGAATCCAGACAATTAAAAAAGCCAACAGTGTTATAGCCCTCTGCATTTCAATGAGTTTTGTTGATGGCTTGGCTTTGAAGAACATCAATTACATTGAATATTTTTTCTTGCAAATATCTGCTGATCTTAGAGAGAATCTGCTTTATTATGACTATCAGGAAATATAAAAGGCAGGTGCTTACACTGAATGACTTCTTACAGGGGCAGCTGTATGTAATATTTCCAGGATGAGGTAGTAACGTGGGTTTATTCATCTGTACCCTGGATGTGAGAAAATGTGTGGACCAAATAATTTATTACAAAATTAAAAATCATTTCAACCATATAGTAATTATTACAATTATAAGAAATTACTGAAATATCAATGTTAATTTTTAATTATTTTTACTAAACTTTATTTAAAAGTGGTTGATGATTCTTTTCATCATGGCAATAATATAGCTAAATACGTATATATAAAAATAGATATAGATATCTATTTTTCTATATCTATAAAATAGACATAGATATATCTACTTTATATGTATGTATTTATATTATAAAATATAAAATAAAAATATATAAAATATATATAAAATAGGATGTCTACAGTTCTTAATTTTTAATAAAGGAGTATTTATTGTAACTTTTATAACTTCTTAAATTTAAGGAACTCTTTAGGTATTGATATTTATCTAAATGAATTATGAACTCTTCTTACTTCTTAAGACAATATTCTGATGCAGAGTGACCAAACCAGGTAAATAGTAGCTTATATTGAATTAATAGTGCTCATTCTAGTGGCTATGCAGTTGAAGGACAATCCTACTTTCTAATATATTTCTCACTTTCCATGATTTCAAAAATTACCATCAGACCTTCTGTAATTCTGTTTTTCAGTACCCTGTGTGATTTGATTAATTAGAATGCAGGGACTTGCACTTCATTATTATCCCTCAAATGCAATAGGTGGAAAGAGCATTAAAATGAGCCAGGAAGACAGTTCTATCCAAACAATGCCTTGGACTTACTTATGCTTTTGAGCAAGACACTTAATCCCATTGGCTTTTTTATCTGTAAACCAAAAACACTGAGCTGTGTGTTTTTTTGAGGCTCCTTTCACTATCAATTCTATTTTAGTTTTTGGTTTTCTCTTAATAGTCCCTATTCTACTCTTTCTAGTTTGACAATTATTCTTCTTGATGGCATATAAATAAGCAAAATAGTTGACTATTTCCATTCTTTTTCTGTCATCAGTTAATGTTATACCATCTGCTTTAAGATTTAGGCCAAGCTCTGCTTATTTTTTTCTCTTTGTCCTAAGTCGAGGGTTTTTGTTTTTTCGTTTTTATGTCTTTCTGGTGGCTTTAGAATTTTTTTGCTAAATCTCACACATAGGGTTTATGAATCAGACAGAACCAGAGCTTGGATCTTAGCTCTACTTTATGTCAGTCGTGGGAAGCTGGCAAGGCTATTTAATGCTCTAGAATTTAGCTTCCTCATTTATTAAGTTGGGATAACATCAGTGTTTATCTCATGTGATTGTTATGGGGATTAAATAAGAAAAAAAAAACATGAAAAGTGCTTGGTATAATACTTGGCACAAAGAAAACCCTAGAAATATTTGTATTTTATTAGTGTTTCTTTTTGTTGCCATAATCAACTTTATCATCATTGCTACAGAATTATTTTTAAGATATTATTACTGGTTTGTTGTTACTTCTTTCTATTAAAAACAACATCAATAATGCCTCATATGAGTAGATAATTTTACAGTTTTCAGTATTTTTACATGTCTTATCTAGTCTTTTCAATAATTCTCTGAGTTGAGAAGGATTAGAATCTCTACATTACAGATCAGAAAGTCTCTAAGACATTTAGTAACTCCTGCAAAGGGTATACACATGGTGCTTGTCACATTCACTTCCTAATCCCTGTCAACCAAGAAGAGGCTGTAGAGCAACCAGAAGCATTTATTTGGAGTTTTAGGAATTGCAATTTCAGAGACACAGAGTGGACTGGAATTGAAAGCATCTTCCAAATTGCAAATGGGCAGTGTGGGCTTATAAGAACAAAAACTACACAGTTACATAACTTGTTTTGAATGAATTATGATTGGTACTGGCAGAGTTAAACTATCTAATACTCTATTGGCTATTTAGGTATTAGATGTTACATTATCTCTGTTTTCGTCCAAAGTAGAATGTGTTCCAGAGGATGATTCAGGTGCAATTGACTGACAAGTTGCAACTGACAAAAATCAAAAAGTCTATGGTGTTCCAAAATTTGAAAGAAGAGACTTCCATAAGCTTTGCTTCCTTAATACCCTCCCAATCCTATTTTGAATGATTCTCTTAGCAATGCTTACTTCACTTGGGAATCTTCTTTCTCATTCCATAGTCCCCAACATGAGAAATGATTGAGGTAACTCGTGTGTTAGTAGCATGACATGGTGGTAAACAACGTCAGGTGGCTTTATGACAGAGTTGTCTGTGGTGAATATTTGCAACAGAGAGGTCAAAGCCTTTTTATTTCATTTTAGTGTTTCTATTTTTTATTTTATTGTTTTAAAATTTTAATTCCAGTATAATAACATACAGTATAATATTAATTTCAGATCTACTGTATAGTGATTCAGCAATTCTGTACATTACTTAGTGCCTAACACAGTAAGTGTACTCTTTAAGCCCTTTCACCTATTTCACTCATTCCCTTACCTGCCTCCCCTCTGGTAACCATCAATTTATACTCTAAAGTTAAGAGTCTGTTTTGTTTGTTTGTTTGTCTCTTTTTCCTTTATTCATTTGTTTTGTTTCTTAAATTCCATATATGAGTGAAATCATATGGTATTTGTCTTTCTCTAACTGACTTATTTCACTTAGCACTATATCCTCTAGACCCATCTGTTTTGTTGCAAATGGCAACATTTGATTGTTTTCTGTGGCAGAGTAATATTCCATTGTGTGTGTGTGTGTGTGTGTGTACGTGTGCATGTGCTTGTTCATATGTGTTCTTTATCCATTCATCTATCAACACTTGGGTTGCTTCTATAATTTGGCTATTGTAAATAATTATGCAATAAACATGAGGGTGCATATATCTTTTTGAATTTTTTTCATAGTCTTTTCTGAAAGATTTTATTTATTTATTGGAGAGAGAGAGAGAGAGACAGAGAGAGAATGTAGGAGTGGGGTAGGAACAAAGGGACAAAGCAGATTCCCCAGTGAGTGCAGAACCCAACACAGGCCCAATCCCAGAACCCTGATATCTGATCTGAGTTGAAGTCAGATGTTTAACTGAAGCCACCCAGGAACTCCCAGGGTTTTCATATTCTTTGGGTAAATACCCAGTTGTGTAATTACTGGATCATATGGTAATTCTATTTTTAATTTTTTGAAGTCCTTCCATACTGTTTTGATTTGCATGTCCCTGATGATTAGTGATGTTGAGCATGTTTTCCTGTATCTATTGGCCTTCTTTGGAGAAATGTCTGTTCATGTTTTCTGCCCATTTTTAACTGGATTATTTGGGTTTTTCTTGTTGTTGAGTTGTTTAAGTTCTTTATATATTTTTCATACTAACCGTTTATCAGAGATGTCATTTGCAAGTATTTTCTTAAATTCAGTGGATTCTCTTTCAGTTTTGTTGATTGTTTTCATCACTGTAAGAGCCTTTTAAAAATATTTTATTTATTTATTTGACAGAGAGAGAGAGAGAGAGAGAGAGAGAGAGAATGAGCAGGAGGGAGTGGCAGAAGGAGAGAGAAGGAGGCCCTCTGTGGAGCAGGGAGCCCAATGTGGGGCTTAATCCAGGATCCCAGGATCATGACCTGACCCTTAGGCAGATGCTTAAATGACTGAGCCACCCAGCAACCCCTGTGCAGAGCTTTTTATTTTGATATAGTCCCAATAGTTTATTTTTGCTTTTGTTTTCCTTGCCTCAGGAGACATATCTAGAAAAATATTCCTATTGCTGATATCAGAGAAACTATTACCTATGCGCTCTTCAAGGATTTTTATGTTTTCAGGTCTCACATTTAGATCTTCAATCCATTTTGGGTTTATTTTTGTGTGTAGTTTAAGAAAGTTGTCTAGTTTCATTCTTTTCCATGTAGCTGTCAAGTTTTCCCAACACAATTTGTTGAAAAGACTGTCTTTTCCCCATTGGATATTCTTTCCTACTTTGTTGAATTAATTGATCAAATAATTATGGATTTATTTCTGGATTCTCTATTCTGTTCTATTGATTTATGTGTTTATTTTTGTGCCAGTACCACATTGTTTTTATTACTACAGCTTTGCAGTGACTCTTGAAATCTGGGATTGTGATACCTCCAATATTGTTCTTCTTTTTCAAGATTGCTTTGGCTATTGAGGGTGTTCTGTAGTTTCATACAAATTTTAGGATTTTTTTGTTCTGGCTATATGAAAATTGCTCTTAGTATTTCGATAGAGATTGCATTAATTCTATAGCTTGATTTGGATAGGATGGACAGTTTAACAATATTTGTCTCCCAATCCATAAGCATGGAATATCTTTCCATCGGTTTTTGCCATCCTCAATTTTTTCATCAGTGTTTTACAGTTTTCACAGTATAGGTTTTTCACTTCTTTAGTTAAGTTTATTCCTAGGCATTTTATTATTTTGGTACAATTGTTAATGGGGTTGTTTTCTTAATTTGTCTTTCTGCTGCTTAATTTATACTAGTATATAAAATGCAATGGATTCTGTACCTTCATTTTTGTATCCTGGAATCTTACTGAATTCATTTATCAGTTCTAGTAGTTTTATGGTAGAGTCTGTTGGGTTTCCTATATACAGTATTATGCCATTTGCAAATAGTGAAAGTTTATTTCTTCCTTACCAATCTGGTTGCCTTTTATTCCTTTTTGTTGTCTAATTGCCATGGCTAGGACTTCCAGTATTATGTTGAATAAAAGTGGTGACAGTGGACATCCTTGTCTTGTTCTTGAACTTAGGGGAATAGTTCTCAGTTTTTCACCATTAAGGATGGTATTGGCTGTGGAGTTTTCATATATGGCCTTTATATGTGGAAGTATGTTCCCTCTAAACCTACATTGTTGAGGGTTTTTTAAAAAATCATTAATAGATGTTGTACTTTTTCAAATACTTTTTCTGTGTGTATTGAAAGGATCATATGGTTCTTATCTTTTCTGTTATTGATGTGACGTATCATGTTGATTGATTTGCAAATATTGAACAACCCTTGCAACTGGGAATAAATCCCACTAGATCATGGTGAATGATTTTTTTAATGTGTTATTGGATTCTGTCTGCTACTATTTTGTTGAGGATTTTTCATTTATGTTCATCAGAGATGTTGGCTTTTTACTTTCTTTTTTAGTGGTGTCTTTATCTGGTTTTGGTATCAGGGTAATGCTGGCCTCCTAGAATGAATTTGGAAGCTTTCTGTCCTCTTCTGTTTTCTGGACTAATTTGAGAAGAATAGGTATTAACTCTTCTTTAAATGTTTAGCAGAATTTTCCTGTGAAGTCCTCTGGTCTTAAACTTTTGTTTGTTAGGAGTTTTTTGATTACTGCTTCAATTTCATTGCTGGTAATGGGTCTATTCAGATTTTTAATTTTTTCCTGATTCAGTTTTGGGAGGTTATATATTTCTAAGAATTTATCCATTTCTTCTAGATCGTCCAATTGGTTAGCATATAGTTTTTCATAACATTCTCATTATCTTTTGTATTTCTGTGGTGTCAATCATTTTTCCTCTTTCCTTTCTGATTTTGTTTATTTGAATCCTCTCCTTTTTTTCTTTTTTGATGACTGGCTTAAGGTTTATCAATTTTGTTGATCTTTTTAGAGAAACATCTCCTTGTTTCATTGATCTGTTACATTGCTTTTTTGGTTTCTATATCATTTACTTCTGCTCCCATCTTTATTATTTCCTTCCTTCTACTGGTTTGGGGTTTTGTTTGTTTTTTCTAGATCCTTTAAGTGTAAGGTTAGGTTGTTTATTTGAGATTTTTCTTGCCTCTTCAGGTAGGACTGTATTGCTATACACTTCTCTCTTAGAACAGCTTTTGTTGCAGCCCAGAGATTTTGGACTCTTGTGCTCTCATTTTCATTTATCCATGTAATTTTTTATTTCCTTTTTGATTTCTTGGTTGATCCATTCATTTTTTTAGTATCATGTTATTTAACTTCCATGTGTTTGTGATCTTTTCAGATTTTTTCTTGTGGTTATCTAGTTTCATAGCATTGTGTTTGGAAAAGATGTATGGTATGACTTCAATCTTTTTGTATTCGTTGAGATTTGTTTTGTGGCCTCATATGTTATCTATGTTGGAGAATGTTCCATGTACATTTGAAAAGAATGTGTATTCTGCTGTTTTACGATGGAATGTTCTGAATATATCTGTTAGATCCTCATGATCCAACATGTCATTCAAATCCACTGTTTCCTTGTTGATTTTGTTTGGATGATCTATCCATTAATGTTAAGTGGAGTGTTAAAGTCTCCTAGTATTATGCATTACTATCAATTACTTCTTTTGTGTTTATTATTAGCTGGTTTATGTATTTGGGTGCTCCCATGTTGGGTGCATAAATATTTACAGTTGTTCTATCTTCTTGTCAGATTGTCCTCTGAATGATTACACAGTGTCCTTCTCTGTATCTTGTAACAATCTCTGTTTTAAAGTCTATTTTGTCTGATATAAGTTTTGCTATACTGACTTTCTTTTCACTTCCATTTGCATGCTAAATTCTTTTCCATCCTTTCACTTTCAATCTGCATGTGTCTTTAGGTCTGAAATGAGTCTTTCGTAGGCAGCTTATAGATGAATCTTGACTTTTTACCCATTCTGTCACCCTATGTCTTAAAATTGGAGCATTAATCCATTTACATTCAGGGTAATTATTGATAGGTATGTACTTATTGCTATTTTGTTTCTGTTTTGTGGTTGTTTTTGTAGTTCTTCTCTGTTCCTTTCTCTTCTTACTCTCCTCTCTCAATTTTTGCTGGCCTTTATTGGTGACGTACTTGGATTCCTTTTTCTTTATTTTTCACATATCTGTTACTGGTTTTGGATTTGCAGTTACCATTAGGTTTGTATGTAACTTCTTATTCACATAGCAGTCTATATTAAGTTGATGGTCAGTTAAATTTGAAACCATTCTTTACTCTTCTACACCCCACATTTTAGGTATATGGTGTCCTACTTTATATCCTTTTCTTTTTGAATCCCTTGACTGATTTTATAGATATACTTATTTTTATTGCTTTTGTATTTCCTACTTTTCTTACTCCTACTTATAGTCTTTCCTTTCCACTAAAAAAATGCCCTTTAACATTTCTTGTAGGGCTGATTTAGTGGTCATGAATTCCTTTAACTTCTGTTTGTCTGGAAAATTCCTCATCTCCCTTTACATTTTGAATGATAGTCTTCTGGATAGAGTGTTTATGGTGCAGACTTTCTCCCCTTTCCACCTTTGAATATATTATGCCACTCCTTTCCAGACTGCAAAGTTCCTGCTAAAAAAAAGCAGCTGATAACCCTGTGGGGTTTCCCTTGTATGTAACTGTTTTCTTTTCTCTTGCTGCTTCTAAAATTCTCTCTTTATCACTACTTTTTGCCATTTTAATTACTATGTATCTTGGTGTGGACCTCCTTGGGTTGATTTTGTTAGGGAATTTTTGTTATCTCCTGGATTTGGATTTCTGTTTCCTTCCCCAGACTCAAGAAGTTTTAAGCTATTATTTCTTCAAATAAATATTCTGCCCCCCTCTCCTTTTCCTCCTCCTCTCCCCCCCATTCCTCCTCTTCTTCTTCTTCTTCTTCTGGGATCTCTATAATCTGAATGTTATTGTGCTTCAGGGTGTTATTGGGTTCCCTTAGTCTATTTTCATTTTGTCTTAGTCTTTTTTTTTTTTTTTTTTTTTTTTGGGTCTCCTGTTCAGCTTGACTGCCTTCCATTGTTCTGTCCTTCAGGTCACTGATCCATTTGTCTGATACCTCTACTCTACTACTCATTTCCTCTAGTGTATTTTAAATTTCAGTTATTGAGTGCTTCATCTATGTTTGGTTCTTTTTTACGTGTTCAATCTCTGTCTAGGGTCTTCCTGAAGTCCTCCACTCTTTTCTCAAGCCCGGTGAGTATCTTTATGACCATTACTTACCTCTGTTTCATTTAGCTCTCTTGCTGTGATTTTGCCTTAACTTTTCATTTGGGACATATTCCTGTCTCCTCATTTTGTCTAATTCTGTGTCTTTTCCTATGTGTTAGAAAAGTCAGCTACATCTCCTGCTCTTGAGAGTAGTGACTTTATGCAGAAGAAGTTCTGTAGCCCCCTGTGGTGCTGTGTCTCTTGTTTATCAGAACCTGGCACTTCATGGGTATCTCCTATGTATGTTGTATGTGCCCTGTTGTGGCTGAGTCATGTTAGCCTTTAATCAATGGCTGTCTTTGCCTGTTGTGGGCAGTGTTTGGTTCCTGTGTGCTTAGTGGGACAGTCTGGGGTCTCCTTGGTCTTGAGTTGAGTCAGATCAGGTGTTTGCCAGAGCTACAGTATACTTTGCCCATGTTCTCTCCTGAATAACTTTCATTGGTTCATGGGGCCTGCAGTTAGACCAGATATCTGCCCTCAGCCCACTACTGTTCAGACTAGTATGTGTGGTTATTTTCCTCTGTCCCAGGACAGGAGTCACTCTAGAGTGGTGCTGGCCTCTGTCAGTGCAGCTTTTATTCTGCTGACTGTTGTGTGGCTTTGGATGGACTCCTGTCAAGGGCAGGTCTGCAGGAGAAGGTGGGGGGCAGGGTACTTGGTGCCAGCACCAAGTCTGCCATTGGAGGAGGCGTGCAGCTGCTTAAAAAATCCTATCTTAGTCCTGGCTAGAGGGGGCAGGTTTTCAGAAGAGCTGGGGCAGGACACATGGTGTTAGCAAGCTTTGCCTGGGTCTGTTGTGGGAGGAGACTTGGAGGGAGACCTGCCTATAGGGTGCCAGTCAATGGAAGTGTGCAGGGATGGGGTGGGCTGTTAGCAAGCTAAGTAAAGAGTGTTCCTGCTACCCTGATTGCTGTAGATCTCTGTGTATCTAGTCTGGGGGAGCAGGGGAGGGAAATGGTGCCCATCAGCTCTTTTGTTGAAGTCTCTCAAAGATTCCTTTCCCTCCAACACTTACTCTGAGGTTAGTAAATAAATATTTGCATATACCCCAGGTGCCACTCAAACTTTGCTGCTGTATTGTGTCTCCATGGGGCTGTGTGTTGTGCTATCTCTTTAAGGTGGGGATTCAGTTTCCTATTGCCCTCCTGCCTCTCCCAGAGCAGAGCCCACTGATTTTTAAAGTTCCAAATGGTAAGCCCTGCTGATTGTAAGAACTTGCAAAGTTAGGCCCCTCTGGTTTTCAAAATCAAGTATTTTAGGGATTTGTCTTCCTAATGCATATCCCCTGTGTCTATGGTACCTGGTATGGCATCTTTTCCTTTCCTTTCTCTGTACCTGTGGAATTCCCTCCCTTCCATGGACAGCCCTGTGGGTCAGTTTGACTCTCCACCGAGTCTCTGCCATTCCTACCCTCTTCAGTTGACCTCTTCCCTTGCTTTGGAGAGTTTGCTCTGGCAGTCTTTGGGTCATTTTCTGGGTTATTTATACTGACATGGGTGTTAATTAGCTGTATCTGTGGGATGTAGTAGGTTTAGGATACTCCTACTTTGCTGTCTTCCCCAGAAGTGATTAAAACTACTTTTTTTAAAAAAGATTCATTTATTTTTCGAGAGAGAAAGAGAGAGCAAGAGCACAAGTGGGGGAGGGGTAAGAGGAAGAGGGAGAGAGAGTTCCAAGCAGACTCTATGTTGAATGCAGAGCTGACGCAGGGCTCGATCTCACGACCCTGAGATCATGACCAGAGTCGAAACCAAGAGTCAGACACATAACCGATTATGCCATCCAGCTTCCCCTAAGCTTCTTTAAAGAAAACTTTATGTTAATTTTAAGAGAACGCAGGTATTTTATTATAGGGCATTAAGGTCTTGAAACAGAAATAGTATAAGGATTTTTGTATCTTGTAAACATTTTTTTAAATAAAAAATTTATTTAATTGAGAGAGAGACCATGAGTCAGGTGAGCAGAGGGAGAGGAAGAAGCAGACTCCCCACTGAGCAGGGAGCCTGAGACAGGGCTGGATCCCAGGACCCTGAGGTCATGAACCTGAGCCCAAGGCAGACATTTAACCCACTAAGCCACCTAGGTGCTCCTATATTGTAAATAGAAGTTTCCTCTCAAAATTCTTTTCTATTTTGAGTATCATACATGGTACTTATTAAAAAGTGTGGAATATGGGCTTTTAGGGACATTCAGAAGGGGTCTTGAGTTGGGGGTTGAGACATAATACATGGTCATAGGACAAAGAAAAGTTCTTTGGTTATGCCTGGGTGCACTTGCTGGAAAAGGACACAGACAGGCTGACATACAAAGTTATACTCTGATGCATTTGTTGCTTTTCTCTCCTTATTTGTCTTCCTGGAATTAGGAGGAAACTAGTTGCTCTTGTCCCCTAAGGCAACTTAGTGTGAGAAATTTTCACCAATTTGAAGAAAAATGGAAAAAAATAAAGACAACATAATGAGTTTTTCATAATGTTAATTTTCTGCTTCAATTTAAACAAATTCTTCTTTGAGAACTTCTTGTCTTGTTGTTTTTAAATGGTTCTTTTCTGAATGACAGCAAGAGTGGATGGCAGCTGATTTTCTTTAATCTGTTCACCAGGCCAAACAAAAAAACAAACAAAAAGGTAAATATACGTTGGCATTTAAATTTTTATTTGTCCCTCAAATCCAAAGCCTGAGGTCAGAGACATCCATGTCAGAGACGCATCTAAAGCTAGGTTTATCCTGCGGTGCGGGAAGGCCTGGGGCCTGGGCTTGGCCAGCTCCTCTTCACTGACCCAGGTCGCCTGACTGCTGCCCTTCTGAATTAAATATCCATGCCAGTGAATGGAATGCGATATAGTTGAATTCCTCCTGATAAGCTGTCCGCCGGACTGTGAAATGTGACTGCTTTGACTGACGTTCCCATTTTCTCTTCCTCAAAATAAGTCAGGTTGACAGGATTCAAAGGGGACATGAAATTAGTTCTTATGGCCTGATTCAGCAAGAAAGCCAGGAAGCAGGATCTGCTCCATGAAAAACATTCTGAGATGAGGAATGAGCGATTGTAAGGCCTGCCTCCACAAGCTGAGGAAGTTTTTCTGTGCCCACAGCTGATAAACCGCTTTTGCAACTGGATCAATGTTGGTCCTAGTCAGGACTCCAGTGCTGCTGATGTGTTCAGACTTCCTGCCTTGTGCATGAGCAGATAGCATTCAGCCAGGAGTCATGCTCACACCCTTATTATGGGAATTTTCCAAATAGCTTCTGAGGCATCAGCCATTAGGGAATGATCTGATGATAATTTATACTTTATAACACAGTTAGTACTCCCATTACATATTTATCTTGGGCTGAAAAACAACTATCAGGTGAGCTAAAATATTTACAGAGTTTCTTCTAGAACCTTTGTCCAGGTTCTTCTATGTCTTTTCCTTCTGGGATTGTCACTGTGCCAGCCTGAGTCTCTGATAATGCCAGTTTGACTATGAAGAGTGACAGTATGTTCTATTTGTATTAACACTTAGAGTATCAAGGAACTTTTACATTCTGGAACTGATTTGGGGGGATCTGTCCTTATCTTTCCTGAAACGATGGAACCCCTTTTCCTGAGTGGGGGTGGAGAACTTAGATCTGCCTCCCATTGTGGTAATGAATGCAGAAGGATGAAGTGGAAGGGAGAGTTCAGATATTCCTAAAGGGAAATGACCTGGCCTCTGGTCTGTCCTACTCTATTCCTGATTGTAGGCATGTGCTCTCCCACCCCATCACCTGATAATAAAGCCAGGCAGTACATCAAGGTCTCAGACAAAAGGTCCATTAGGCATCCCTGTGATTAAAGTTGATTAGCTAGAAGTCACTGGGAATTTTAGTCCAAGACCAGTGGTGAATCAGATCCAATTTGCATAAACTATGAGGTGCTTCATTAAGGCTAATCATTTTCTCTATCCTTTGGTAATAAATCATCCTTCTATGGGTTCATTTAGATGGAGCTTGAGGATTTTGCCTTCAGAATTCAACACATTAAGATCAATTTAGCTATGCTCTTTGGCCTCATTTGCTGGGATGGCAGCTGTCTGGAGTCCCATATCAGAGCTACATCCTTGAAAAAACTTCCTAGAAATGTAAGCAGTGATTCATTGGGGTCCATGTGCCAGCAGCCAAGACCCATACAATAATGAAGTGTACATCTTTTAAAGCACCAGTAGAACACATATTACTTGTTTAAAATGATGAAGTACTCAGGCCACATAGCGCATTGTGTTGAGCCAACTGATGATTTAGTAATTTTGCATACTCTTCTTGAAATGAGTCTATCTAAATCCAGGAAACCTGACCAGGTGTAACCTTCCAGAGCTCTCATGTAGATGATTCTTTCTTTGCAATTACTTGTGAGAATGAGGAGATGCTGCTTGTTTTGTCCCAAAGATGATTCCTTTTGGTCTCCTGTAATTTGTACATGCTCCCCTGTGTGCCTGGAGCCCTTCCCATCCCCTCACAGTCCTCTTTGCCTGTGCCTATTGAATATCCTTTCTGCTTATTTATCTGTTGTGCTCTGTGAAAACAGGGATTCCATGCCTAGATCATAGCTTACAGTAATTATGTATGGATAAATTATGAGTTATGAGATGGTGCCTATAATGGAATATTATACAGCCCATTGAAAGAATGATATGTATCTCTACATGTAAAGATGCCCTTCTATTTCACAATACAGTTATTGAAAAAAAGCAAGCTAAAAAACATTATACGTAGGATGATCCCATTTTTTATAAAAAAATAGCACTTATGTGTATATTCATAGAGAAAGAAAAAGTGTAAGTATACAGGGACTGGATATGGGGTAAAAAGGTAGGGCTTTTGTTTTTAACATCATAAATTTATATATTTTAATCTGTTAGATTGAATCTGTATTACTATTGTAAGCTGAAAACCCAGTAAACAGTTTTAAAAACTGTAAAATTATAGATGATGGTTGCTAATTATTATTATTTTAAAAAGACACTGTATTCATTTTCTAGAGGTAATACAGCAAATTACCCTAACCTGGATGGTTTAATAGAAGAGAAATTTATTCTTTCATGGTTCTGGAGGTTAGAAGTTAGAAATGGAGTTAGAGCCATGTTCCCTCCAAAGGCTCTAGGAAAAGAATCCTTCTTTGCCTCTTTAGCAGTTATCAGTAATCCTTGGCATTCCTTGGCTTGTGGACACATCACTCCAATCTCTGCCTCCATTTTCACATGGGCTTTTCCTCTGTGCTTTGCTGGATCTTTACATTTCCTTCTTATAAGGACAGCAGTCATTGGACTTAGGGTCCACCTCAATCCCACGTGACATTATCTTAACAAAACTAATTATGTCTGCAAAGACCCTATTTCCAAGTAAGGTCAAGTTCTGAGGTTCTGGATGGAGATGAATTTTGGGGGGATGTAATTCACCCCATTACAAACACTAACAAGGGCCAGAACTAACAAACTTTGTGTGTTAAAACATCTTTTCTGAAGACTGTGGTCTGGACTTCTATGTCACCAATACAATTTGTGGTCCTTCATTGGACTGGTGCAAGATGGGAGTTCCAAGTGATGTTGCCGCTGCTACGGGTTTGGAGAACCTAACAATCCTTCAATGCATTGCTCCTCTAGCCTCAGACCAGAATCCGCTTGACCCTACCATGCCAGTTCTGGGATGAAGCAAATTTTAGTTCCTTTTTTAATCTCTACTTTTACTTTTGGTATGAGGTTTTCCTTGATTTACAAATTTAATTTCTTTTTCCTTCCTTCCTTGCTTCTTCTCTTTTTCCCTCCCTCCTTCCCTCCCTCTCTCTCTCCCTTCTTCCTTCCCTCTCTTCTTCCTTCCTTCCTTCCTTCCTTCCTTCCTTATTATTGTCTACTATATACAAGCTCTGTAGGGGACAAAAAATGAATTTCCTTGCTTTTGACACTCTCATAGTTTGGCTTATGAATGTCAATACTGTACTTAGTAATTCTAAGAGACACATTTTAACATTTCTAGTATATGTGCTGCTGAAGTGAGCACACATTTTACCGTTTCTAAAACCTGGACATTTCTTACAGTTGATGGTGTGACATAGTTTAATTGATAGCATTAAAATTTCCTGATGTTAAATAAAATTACATGTCTTACAGTTAATGCCTTCAGATTCAATGAGCTATGGTAGCATGAGAAATTGGGCAAGCTACCTGCCATTGCACTTGATAAACACCTGCTGTGAATGATTGTGAGTTAGGAAATAGGAATCTGTAGTTATTTTTCTTTAAATATAGTTTTTAAAAAGAAAAATATTTATGCTTACAGGTTTACTATGGTTGTTACTTTTTTAGTTGAGGTATAATGGACCTATAACTTTGTATTAGTTTTAGTTGTGCAACATAGTGATTTAATCTTTGTCTATTTTGCAAAATAATCACAATGAGTCTGGTTCACATTTGTTACCATACACAGTTACCCAAGTTTTTTTTCTTTGGAAAACTTTTAAGATCTACTGTTAGCAACTTTCAAATATACAATAAAGTATTATTAACTATAGTTACCATGCTGTACATTAAATTATCATGACTTTATTTACTTTATAACTGGAAGTTTATATTTCTGACTCTATTCACTCATTTAACCTACCCCACACTTCCTGCCTCTATGAGCTTTTTAAAAAAAGACTTTTTTAGATTCCACATATAAGTGAGATCTAATAGTATTTGTCTTAGTCTGACTTATTTCACTTAGCATGATGGCCTTAAGATCCCTCCTTATTGCAAATGGCTATTTCATTATTTTTTTATGGCTGAATAATATTCTCTCTCTCTCTATGCACACACACATATATCTATATCTTTATCTATATATATCATATATCATATATATATCACATTTTCTTTATTCTTACATCCATTAATTATTTAAGTTATTTCTATATCTTGATTATTATTAATAATGGTGCAATGAAAATGGGGATACATTTTTTTGAGTTAATGTTTTCATTTTCTTTGGATAAATACCCAGAAGTAGAATTGCTAGATCATATGGTAGTTCTATTGTTAACTTTTTGAGGAACCTCCATACTATTTTCCAGAGTGGTTGCACCAATTCATATTCCCATCAAAGTGCCCAAGGGGTTTCCTTTTGTCTGCATCCTCACTAACACTTGGCTATTTCTAATTCCCTTATTTCTTAAATTTATTCTATAAATATGATCCTGCACCTGTTATTTATAAGACTATCTAAGTACTCTTTTGAAAACAATATTAGAACTACATTTACCAAGCAAGAGATCTGGATATCATTAAAAATTTTACAAGACAGAAACATTTGTGAACCAGGGTAGAAGGCAAATTTATGGTCAGTAATGTGCAAAATTATGAACAATTTAACTTTCTTATTGGTAAGTTTCCTCCAAGAAACTGGTTTTTTTAATTTATTATCAGTTAAACCAGAGTTTTTCAGGTGGAAAGTTCATCAGTATCAATTGTTTTCCTTTTTCCCAAGCCTCCAAACAGCTATCAATACTTAATTCTGTTTGTACAAAGTATCTTTTGTGTAATGCAAATTTCTGTTGCTTTCCCCTAGGGGATAAAATATATGGCAAAGGGAAGAAAATGTAAGATGAATTCTGAATCTAATACATGAGATTTTTTTTTCTTTTTACATACTGTTTGTGTCAGAGTCAGAAACAAAATCTAATTTAGAATACTCACCAGCTAAAAGAAAACAGTTTTATGTGGCAAACCTACTGCCCCAGAAAACAAGTAATTAAAGGACATCTTAAAATAGCAGCCATAAAACTGACATTCTGTGGGAGACCATGTGTTCATTACTGTTCTTTTTATTGAGGATCCTCCCTGGGCACTGTTCTGAGAAATGAAATCCACTCTCAGAATGAGTATTTCACCCAAGGACTTTGCATCCTCTTCTGGGAGGAAAAGGTTAGTGCATGCCTGGTGTACGTAGGATAGTTGTATCATGTCGGGTGGAAATATGACCTTGTTGTTATCTTTATTTGGATATTATGTATGGCTTAAGGAGATCTGTATGGGTGCCAGATTGATATGGGATGGACTTGTGGTAGTTAATTGTGTGTGTCAGCTTTGTTAGGTCATGGTAACTAGTCAAGCATGATTCTACATGTTTCAATGAAAGTATTTTTTTTTAAGAGTATAGCTGACACACAATATTCATTAGTTTCAGGTGACAATGAGAATATTTTATGGATGAGATTAACATTGAAATCCCTAGGCTTTGAGTAATGTGAATGTGACTTATCCAATCAGTTGAAGAGCTTAATAAAAACAAAACTGACCTTTCTGAAAAAAGAAGGAATACTCTGCTAGCAGACCAACTTTGGACTTGAAATACAAAATCAAGCCTTCCCTGGGTCTTCAGCCTGCTGACCCAGACTGCAGATTTGAACTTGTCAGCCTCCACAATCATCTGACCTAATTCCTTAAAATAAATTTCTCTTTCTCTCCCATCTATCTATTTATACATTTATACATCATATTGGGTTATTTTTTTTTCACCTCTCTGGAGAACTCTGACTAATACAGATCATGAGAGACAAAGCTTAGAGAGGCAGAAGAGAATTTTTCCTGGGTTTAAGAACTTGGGGCATGGCAGACACTATTCCCTTACCCTACCTGCTATTTTCCTGTTTAGGCAAGGAATTATAGGAGAGTCTGTGATGTTACTCCGGCTGAAAGAGGTTGGGGGAAGCTTCTACAGAAGGGCAAATGGGTTTTCCTTTATATCTTATGCTACTGTATATGGAATCCTGTATTTCCCCCAATTTCCCCAAATGGGAATTGGAGTTAGATGTTGGAATCATTATTGGTGCTAGTAATGAAACTTCATTTGTTCCTACAAATTTTACAATACATTTGCTTGAATTTCCTAGTATTTAGGAGGGAAGGTGCCCTCTCCACAATGTAAATAAACAAATGAACATGATGGCCCACATCTTCCCTCTAAGACAGGACACTACCACTTCAGAGGAAGGAAGCTCCACCCCAAGACTGCTAGGAGTGGGAGCTGTTGGTATTCAAGTAGGTCTTCTTTCTTCTCTCATACAGTCCTCACCTGGTCTGGCTGGAGCACTGCCTCATCTGTGAGTCTTTCCAAACTTGGATAGATTTCTTTCTCCTCCACACTGTCCATCTCTACTCTTTTTCACAGCAAAACTTCTCCAGTCATCATCTCTGCAGCCTCACTTCACTTTCTTCCATACCTGACTCCATTCAGGCTTTACTCTTCATTATGTTACAAAGACCGCCCCAGTCAAGGTCACTCTTGACCACCATGTTGCCAGATTCAAAGCATTATAGCTAAGTTATGACATTATGCTAAGTTCTCATCTTCTTTCACATCTCAGTGGCACTGATGATTCAGTTCTCCTTGAAACATGTTTTCTTTAGGCTTCTGTCCAGTAGAATTAAAATGGGGTTTCCTCCTAGCTCATTTGCTATTCCTTCTCAGATATCTTTGCAGATATTTCTGTTGCTTAACCTTGAAAACAGAGAGTATCGAAGAGCTCAGTCCTGTACTCTATGTAATTACTCTGCATAATCAGACCTATGGCTTTCAATACCATCCATATGCCTCACAAATCTACATTTCCAATTGTGGCCTTTGCCCTGAAATCCAGGTTTGTATATCCAATTTCCTACTTCACATCTCTGTGAACTGTTCCCTATGTTTGTAATCCCTAATTTTTCACAGTTAGTTCCTTCTTCTTATTTAAATTTCAATTTATATAGTGTCTGTATAAATATTATCAGCTATGTATCTATTTCTTATCTGTCATCTATTATCAATCACTCAGTTTTAATTCTATGCATAACTTATACCAGTATATATCCTTCTTTCCTTTTAAAAAATGTCAGTTAGTTAAAATACAGTGTCATATTAGTTTCAGGGGTACACTATAGTGATTCAGCAATTCCATACAACACCTGGTGCTCATCACAGTAAGTGACTGCCTTCATCCCCATCACTTATTTTGCCCATCTCCCCCCACCTCCCCTCTGATAATCATCAGTTTGTTCTCTATAGTGAAGAGTCTGATTCTTGGTTTGTCTCTCTCCTTTTTTCCCCTTTGCTCATTTGTTTTGTTTCTTAAATTCCACACAGGAGTGAAATCATATGGTATTTGTCTTTCTCTAACTGACTTATGTTGCTTAGCATAATACTCTCTAGCTCCATCCATGTCATTGCAAATGGCAAGATTTCATTCTTTTCTCATGGCTGAAAAATACTCTATTCTATATAGATACCACTTCTTCTTTATCCATTCATCAATCAAAGGACACTTGAGCTGCTATATCTTGGCTATTGTAGATAATGCTGCTATGAGCATCAGGGTGCATGTATTCCTTTGAATTAGTATTTCTGTATTCTTTGGGTAACTTCCCCATAGTGCTATTGCTGCATCATAGGGTAGTTCTATTTTAAAGTTGCTAAGAAACTTCCATACTGTTTTCCACAGTGGCTGCACCAGTTTGCATTCCCAACAGCAGTGCACAAGGGTTCCCATTTCTCCACATCCTTACCAACACCTGTTGTTTCTTGTGTTGTTGATTTTAGCCATTCCAACAGGTGCGAGGTGGTATCTCATTGTAGTTTTGATTTGTATTTCCCTGATGGTAATTGATGATGAACATATTTTTATATGTCTGTTGGCCATCTGTATGTCTTTTTTGGATAAATGTCTGTTCATGTCTTCTGCCCGTTTTTGATTGGATTATTTGATTTTGGGTTGAGTTGTATAAGTTCTTTATGTATTTTGCATATTAACCATTTATTAGATATGCCATTTGCAAATATCTTCTCCCATTCTATAGTTTGCCTTTCAGTTTTGTTGATTGTTTCCTTTTGCTGTGCAGAAGATTTTTATTTTGCTGTAGACCCAATACTTTGTTTTTGCTTTGTTTCCCTTGCCTCAGGAGACATATCTAGAAAAATGTTGCTTCAGCCAATGTCAAAGAAGTTACTGCCTGTGTCCTCTTCAAGGACTTTTATGGTTTCAGGTCTCATATTTAAGTTTTTAATCCATTTTGAATTTATTTTTGTGTATAGTCTAAGTAAGTGGTCCAGTTTTATTCTTTTGAGTGTAGCTGTCCACGTTGGATATTCTTTACTGTTTTGCAGAAGATTAATTGAACATGTAGTTGTGGGTTTATTTCTGGGTTCTCTGTTCCTGTTCTGCTCTGTAGACCTATGTGTCTATTTTGTGCCACTTCCACACTGTTTTTATTATTACAGAGTTGTGGTATAACTTGAAGTCCAGAATTGTGATGCATCCAGCTTTGCTTTCCTTTTTCAAGATTGCTTTGGCTATTCAGGGTTTTTTGTTGTTTCATACAGATTTTAGAATTATTTGTTCTGGTTTCTGTGAAAAATGGTATTTTGATAGGGGTTGCATTAAATATGTAGATTGCTTTGGATCATGGGGACATTTTAACAATATTTGTTCTTCCAATCATGGAATATCTTTCCATTTCTTTATGTTGTATCAAATTCTTTTTTTTTTTAATTAAAAAAAGATTTTATTTATTTGAGGTGGGGCACATGAGAGACCAAGAGCAGGGATAGGGACAGAGGGAGAGGGAAAGACAGACTCTATTGATCAGGGAGCCCTGATGCAGGGCTCTATGCTAGGACCCTGAGATCATGATCTGAGCTGAAGGCAGGCACTTAACTGACAAAACCACCCAGGTGCCCTGTCTCAAGTTCTTTCATTGGCATTTTATAGTTTTCAGAATAGAGGTCATTTACCTCCTTGGTTAAGTTTATTCATAGGTATCTTATTATTTTTGGTGTAATTGTGAAAGAGATTGCTTTCTTAATTTCTGTTTCTACTGCTTAATTATTGGTGTATAGAAATGCAACAGATTTCTGCGCATTGATTTTGTATCCTGCAGCTCTACTGAATTTGTGTTATAATTCTAGAAATCTTTCAGTGGAGTCTTGGGTTTTGTAAATATAGTATCATGATATCTGCAAGTAGGAAAAGTTTGACTTCTTCCTTGCCAATTTGGATAACTTTTATTTCTTTTTGTTGTCTAATTGCTGTGATTAGGCCTTTCAGCATATGTTGATAAAAGTAGTGAGAGTGGACATCTGTATCTTGTTCCTGACTTTAGGGGAAAAGTTAACGGTTTTCACTATTAAGGATGATGTTGGCTATGGGGTTTTCACATATGGCCTTTATCATGTGAATGTTCTCTCTAAACTCACTTTGTTGAGGGTTTGTTTTTTTTTTTTTTTTAATCATGAATGGATGTTGTACTTTGTCAAATACTTTTTCTGTGTCAACTGAAATGATCATATGGTTCCCATCTTTTCTTCTTATTGATGTGATGTATTTTGTTGATTGATTTGTGAATATTGAACCCCCTTGCAACTAAGGAATAAATCCCACTTGATCGTGGTGAATGACTTTTTAAATGTATTGTTGGATTCTGTTTGCTGGTATTTTGTTAAGTATCTTTGCATCAATGTTCATCAGAGATATTGGCCTGTAGTTCTCCTTTTTAGTGATGTTTTTATCTGGTTTTGGTATTAGGTAATACTGGCCTCATTGAATGAATTTGGAGGTTTCCCCTTCTCTTCTTTCTTTGGAATAGTTTGAGAAGAATAGGTATTAACTCTTCTTTAAATGTTTGGTAACATTCTGTAAAGTCCTCTGGTCCTGGACTTTTGTTTGTTGGGAGTCTTTTGATTAGTGATTTAATTTCTTTGCTAGTTATTGATCTGTTCAAATTTTCTATTTCTTCCTCTTTCAGTTTTTTTAGTTTATATGTTTCTAGGAATTTATCCATTTCTTCTAGGTAGTCCAGTTTGTTAGCATATAGTTTTTCATAGTATTCTCCTATAATTATTTATATTTCTGTGGTATTGGGTTGTTATTTCTCCTCTCTCATTTGTGATTTTATTTATTTTAGTCCACTTTCTTTTTCTGTTAAGTCTGGTTAGAGGATTATTAATAATTTTTTTTAGTTTTTCAAAGAAGTAGCTCCTGGTTTCATTGCTCTGTTGTGTTGTTGTTGTTGTTGTTTTAGTTTCTATATGATTTATTTCTGTTCTCATCTTTATTTTTTCCTTCCTTTTGCTGATTTTAGGTTTTGTTTGTTGTTTATATCTTTCTTACTTGTTTACTTACTTACTGTATTTTGTTTTCTACTACTTATATGAAAATTCCCTGAGATTACAGGAGTGCCTGACAGAGTAGAAGCCCAATAAACATTTCTTGGAGACATGATTGAGAGATTATCACTTATAGCTCACCATTTAGCATCTAAGTTTCTACTACTATGATACGTTGCTATTATTCATATATTTGTCTGGATATCTACAGATTTAATATTTACAGTGTAGAGTTAAGTCCAAAAGGTGTTTAGAAAGTGTTCCTATTTTTAGGCAAAAATATGGGGCCTAGCAATGGAAGGAACCAGTTGCAAATTGCATACCTAGTCTAGCATACTTGGCCCCTATATTAACTCCCCACCCCTACCAACAATTCTCTTATTTTGACATTTCTGTCTTAGGGACTATCTTTCCTCATGCAGTCCTGGTCTCTGTCACTTCCTCTGCCTGATGTTTCCAGTGAGGATGACAGCTTCCACCTCCTTGGTTACTCCCTTTTGAGGTGGAGTGGAGGTAAAACCCACTACCACAGTAGGAACAGTATCTATGCTTATTCTTCTTCATAGCTGTCTTTATTTATCCTTTACTTTTGAAAGATGATTGCACTGGATGCAAAGTTTTAGGTTGATGGTTTCTCTTTTAACATTAATTTCATTGCCACTTCTGCCTTGCTTGTGTGGTATCTGACAAGAAGTCCACTGTAATTCTTATTCTTGTACCTTCTATGGGTAAGTTTTTTGTTTGTTTGTTTTTATCTCCCTTACCCCAGCTTTCTTAAAGATTTTTTCTGTATCTTTGATTTTCTGTAGTTGAATATGATATCCCTAGGTAGACATACATATGCACATAAATGTGTATGTATTTGTGTATATGTGTGTATGTATATATTTATCCTGCTTTGTGGTCTCTGAGCTTCCTGGATCTGTGGTTTGGTGTCATTAATTGTGGAATTCTCATCCATTATTACTTCAATTATTTCTCTTACACTTTTGACTTTTTTTCTTCTTCTGACATTGCAATTATTTGTATGTTTTACCTTTAGAAATTATCCCACAATCCTTGGATGTTGTATTCTCTTCCCTTTTTTCATTCTCTTTATAGCTCAGTTTTGAATGTTTCTATTGACCTATATTTAAGTTCACCGATTCTTTCCTCAGCTACCTCCATTCTACTAATGCATCTACCAAAGGCATTCTTCATTTCTGTTAAAGTGGTTTTGATTTCTAGCATTTCTTTGTGATTCTTTCCCAGAATTTCCATCTCTCTGCTTATATTACTCACCTATTTTTGTCCATCTTTTCCATTAGAGCCCTCATCATATTAATCATAGTTACTTGAAATTCCAAACTAGGCTTGATAAAACCAACATTTGTGTCATACCAGAGTATGATTCTGATATTTGTTTTGTCTCTTCAGACTGTGTTTTTGCTCACATTTAAGTATACCTTGTAATTTATTTTTGTTACTGAAAGAAGGACATGATGTATTGAACTGAGGTATTTAGACCTCTAGTATGAGGTTTTATGTTAATTTGGCGAGTAGTTGGACCATACTTAATGTTTGCTATAGCTATGAGTAGCAGAAGTTTCAATTCCTCTAGCTTTTTAGGGGAGAGAGGGAGTGCCCTGTTATCTTTGGGGCTCCCTAGAGTCTTAGTCTTGTAGTTTTTTCAGGTGAATCCAATATTACATTGCTGGTGTGGTGGTAAGGTATGAGAGAGGGGAAGCATTTTATAATCTTATGCTTAAATCTCAGTTTTTTAGTGGCCCTGTGTCTCTGGGCTTTGACCTTCACATGTGTTGTTTAGCTTCCCTACCCTCATCTTGCCAAGGGAAAAGAATTGGAACTTTGGCAAGTTGTGTTTTAATGATTGCTAATCTCTGAAATAGAAGTACTAACTTAGTACCTAAAGTGAGTAATGGATGACAGCCAAGATGAATTTAGGGATTATCTTACTTGTTTCTTGTTTCCTTGTTCCAGACATGTATATTTGCATTGTGGCCAAAAACCCTTCTTTGCTGGGCTAGAGCCTTAGCTTTCCCAGGAGCATCCATTTTTGGCATCTCAAGTATATAGGACCTTCCCTGAGGTCTTGGTTTCTGAGATGTAGAGAGATTTTAATTTCCTTATTTATGGTTTTCACTCAGAGGCAACATGTTTCCTCTCTTTTCTGTCCTTCCATCATTCACTCATTCCTTCCTTCCTACCTTCCTTTCTTCCTTTTCCTTTTAATATTAGTATTTAGCATGTTTGTGTTAAGCTAAACATTTTACTCCTTAATGGTAGCTTTTATCAGAATAGATAATTTAGTTGAAGATGGCTGCCTGATGAGACTTTTCAATACTGATTTGAAATGCAAATTAATACAAGCAATTACCAGATACTATACATGGTCTTAAAATGGAAGGCTTTAAGTGACATTTCCCCGGCAATCTGTGAATCCCAAAGATCAGACATTCTCTTTATTCAATAAATTAAATTTGCATCCAAAGCCCAGTTTGAGCTTACCATCATATAGTCATTCTTACTGTAGCCAGTTCTGAAATAAGGATGACCCTATCAACAATTACCTAAAGAATTATTTCCCACTTGGGAATATATATTTTGGAAAGAGAGATACCTTGTGTTTTGGGGTGGGTTCTGATGGCTTCGGAGGATGAAGACCAATGTGACATTTAGGGAGATGGATTTTCCCCCCTCATTCTGACTTAGGAAAATAACATTTATTGAGGTTTTTTTGTTTTGTTTTGCTTATATCAAACACTTTATACTCATTTTATATTCAATGAATATTTAATGAGTACTACCATGTTTTGGCCATATAGTTAATTGCTGGGGATGCAGTGGGGATGGGACAGACTCAGTCCCTTCTCTCATTAATCATTTATTTTAGTTGGGAAAATAAAATGAATCCAGAGAATAATAAGTACCCTGATTGGAATAGAGGACGGCTGAGTGAATGGGTAAGAAGAGGATGCACATTAAATAGGGTAGAGCAAGTAAGGCCTTTTTGAAAGGTGACATTTGTTTGCATTGCACTGTTGGAGAACCAGACAACCACTTATTTTCTAATTTTTACAAGAATGCAAGACAAAGGTAACATTAATTAAGCTGGTACAGGTGAAGAAATAAATTATTCAACTAGATTAAGTAATTTCTCTAAAGTTACATGGACTTCAAATAACCCATTTGTCTCTAAAGCTGTTCATTGCCCATCACATCCCACAGACACTTATTCCCCAGCTGCCTCAGGTTTGGGCAGAAACAAGCTCTTTGTTGATCTAATCTTGGACTTTAGACATGGAACAGAGAATTTCCTAAGAAAACTAATGTAGAGTCACCTATTTTTCAGTAAATACATAAAAAAGAAGAAAAGGTAGCCACTTAATTTAATTACCTTTTCATAAAAAAAGATATTTTAATATCAAAAGTGTCGAAGGGGTATTTTCTGAGACTAAAGGACATGAATCCAAATTAAAGAAATTAGCTTTATGAAACACATTATTTTGTCTTTATTTTACTTATTTCACAAAGAATCACTAGAACCACAACATAAGTGGGTCCATTTGAGAACTGATGGACTTAATGATCTTCGGGGTTGGGGCTATCTCCAACCTTGAGAATCTTAGGTTGATGTAAACCTCCTAAGCTTGATGTGTAGACGGGCAACACTGGGAGATGATTTTCTGTGAGGATATAAACTGTTAATTGAATCAGTCCAGAAAATGGTAGGTCATCATGACCTAAATATTTTTGGTTTGTCTTTTCACTTGAAATTTTTATCTATTTAAGGAAAAGGAGATGATGCATTCTCTATTCACTAAAAAGTTCAAACTCAAAGCTCATTACAAAATAATTTATAAACTGTTTTTTTTTAAGATTTTATTTATTTATTTGACAGAGATCACAAGTAGGCAGAGAAGCAGGCAGAGAAAGAGGGGGAACAAGCTCCCTGCTGAGCAGAGAGCCTGATGTGGGGCTCAATCCCAGGACCCTGGGATCATGACCTGAGCCAAAGGCAGAGGCTTTAACCCACTGAGCCAGCCAGGTGCCCCTATAAACTGTTTGCAATAGGCATCTGCTCCATTGGCTTGAATAAGTTAAGAGATTAGATTCACTGCCTTTCTTATTAATTAAAGAGTTAGAAATGACCATTTGGACTTCTTTTTTTTTTTAAAGACATTTATTCAGCATTATAATTTGACTATTACATTTGGAAATCAACAGCATACTTGCAAAAAAAAAATCTACATTAAAACCCCTTGTTGGAATGCTTTACACTTTTCACAGAACAGAAGTTAAATAACCTGTTATACAATTGGTCACAAAAAAAGTCTTCAAGTTTTTTCCCATACACACAAGTATTGTTGAAAACATATCTTCTTTGTAACAGTGAGGCCCTGTCACCACTGTGCGTGGCTGTGTTCACAAATCTGTTGTAGTGTATAGCTTCACTATCACTTCTCTGGCTCTCCTCTCCTGCTGAACTTTTTTCCTGGCAGTAATTAAAACTTTCTTCCACTGCCATAGCTCTTGATGCTGCTGGAACTGCCAGAGCCACCTTGGTTTCATGGTTTGACAAAGTATTGGCCTCTACCAGCGCCACTGGCCAGAGCTTCTGTCCAGAATTTCTTCCTTATGGGTCCAAAATTTGAAGATTGATTGTGGTAATTGCCAAAATTATAGCTTCCACCACCTCCAGGGTTTCTTCTATCATTACCAAATCTGCTATGGCCATCCCTGATACCACCATATCCACCACTACTTTGACTGCCACCAAAGCCACCTCGCCCCCTGAAGTTTCCTCCATGACCAAAGTTGTCATTCCCACCAAAACGACCTCCACAACCACCACCAAAGTTGCCAGAACCACTTTCATCACTTTACTAGATGAAACCATCTAGAGATGAAACCATCTCTTGCTTAGATAAGGCTTTCACAGTTTTGGCCATTCACAGTATGGTATTTTTAAATGACAATCTTGTCTACAGAGTCATGGTTGTCAAATGTTATAAAAGCAAAGTCTCTCTTCTTGCCACAGCCTTGGTCAGTCATGATTTCAACCACTTCGGTTTCCCATACTGTTCAAAATAATCTCTCAAATGATGTTCTTCAGTGTCTTCTTTAATGCCACCAACACAGATCTTTTTCACAGTTAATTAAGTGGGTATGAGGTCTTTGAGAATCTTCTCTTGAGACAGCCCTCTTTGGTTCCACAGCTCTTCCATCCACCTTATGTGGCCTTGGATTCATGGCTGCATCCATCTCCTCCACAGGGAAATATGTGACAAATGCAAAGCCTCTGGAGCACTTGGTGTTTGGATCGCTCATGATCACACAGTCTGTAAGCATTCCCCATTGCTCAGAATGGTTCCTCAGACTCCCATCGGTTGTTTCAAAGCTCCAACCTCTAATGAAGAGCTTCTGCAGCTGTTCAGGCTCTTCGGGAGACTCTGGCTTAGACATGACTGCAGGAGGAGGAGAGGCTTTAATGATGCATACTTGGCTGGCAGAAAGCGACCATTTGGATTTCTATGAATAGGAATGTATGTGTGTGTATCTTTGTCATGAATATTCAAGTATTGATCAATTTATGATATTGATATAATGTATCTTTTTCCTAACCATGAAATATAAGTGAAACTAGAAAATGTAGAAGAATAAATACTATTTAAAATTCTGTGAAAACATAAGACAACTTCAGAAGAAATAGTTATGCACAACAGCAGTAATAGCATATTTCAGAAGAAATAATTATGCACAACAGCAGTAATAGCATCCTTGAGGCTGTTGCTATAGCATACCTGACTGTTTCAGTTGTGCCAGAGTTCATCTCCTAGAGAGACAGGATAAGAAGTGTTGGGCCAAAGCCTCAAGGATCAATTGAAATTTCAGTTCTGTACATAAGTAAAATAGCGAAAGTACAGGTTATTTGAGTGTCTGGCACTTTTTTCTTTTAGTCAGTATAATCATTATTACCTTCACACTATTTTATCTCCCTCTTTTAGGCTTGATAGCATGAGCTAAGAGCAATTGATTTCACAAAGCAATTGAAAGGATAAAGTGAACAAATTATGAAAAATGTACCAGACACAGGTGAATGCATACTACAATATTAATAAAGCTCTAAAATACTTATATTAGTTTGAAGCTTTCCCTCTGATTAATGTTTAACATTTTTTTTTAAATTTCAAAAGAAGATAAGGATGGTACAAGGAAGAAGTGGGAAACCTACAAGGAAGTCAAATTGCTTGTAATCCCACTACTAGGATCAGCACTATTAATGTTCTCCTGAATTCCTTCTAATCTTTAAAACATATATGTGATATATAACATATATAATTTTGTTTTAATAAATATATAGTCATATTATATTAAATAACTATTACATTTATTTCATGATCTATTTCTATATTTTGTTATGTATAATTATTTATTAAAATATAATTACAATTTTCTATCCTATCATTAAATAATATTATGAGGTATTTTACATAGCAAGAAATTTTTTTGTAACAGATATTTTTGATACAGATGCTTTCTATGATGACCTAATATTTTTCATATAAAAATATTAAACTTTTTCTAATTAGTCCCCCACTCTTAGCATTAAGGGTATTTCCAGTTTTCCCTTCTTAAAAATAATGCTACAATAGACACGATTAAATATACATCTGTTTGAAACTTTGAAATATTTCCTTAGATTAAATTTCTAAAAGTATAATTGCTATGTTAAAGACTGTGAATTCTGCTAAGAATCTTTACAGCAGAAAAGTAGAAACAGTCTTCCAGTATGGTCTAACTTTAACTGTATCTTCACCCCAACAGGTGTTATCATTGAAAAAATACATTTGATAGCTTGATAGATGAAAACAGACTCATTCTATCAATATGAATTTCTTTATTATTTTTTCTTTTTTTAAGTGAGATTATTTCATGCATTCATTCATTAAAATTTCCACAAAGCATCATTCTGGCAGGGCATATGACCTGTGCAGTTGCATGAGGCTCCAATGCTCAGAAGTGCCTTCTGTTTGGTTTAACACTCTGTTGCCATCTTGGAATTCTTAAAAATTTTATCTTTGCACTTATGTTTTCCAAGTAAAGTCTGATGGAGCAATGGAATATGTGTATGAGCAGAGGAAATAAATGCAATATGTGAGTCCACTGCGTATAGTGTTTGTGATGTTCCATAAACAGAGAGTTCTGGGAGACACCGGACACATGGGAGTTCAGTGAGACTCAGCATGGGTACAAGATAAGCACAATACATCAAAATTTGAGTAAGCAGGGAAGGTGCTGATAGCTCCAAGTGGCCATGCTTTCTGTTTGAACAAGAGTTCTTTTTTTTTTTTTTAAGATTTTATTTATTTGATAGATAGAGAGATAGAGCACAGAGGGAGTGAGAGGGAAAAGCAGACTACCTGCTGAGCAGGGACCCTGACATGGGGCTTGATGCCAGGACCCTGAGATCATGACCTGGGCTGAAGGCAGATGCTCAACTGACTGAGCTACATAGGCAGCCCCCTCCCTGAGCTTGCTTCTAATGTAGAAAGAAGGTAATAGTTTTCCAAGAAAAATGAACAACCCAGGAACCCTATCATATCTTTTCTTTTTAATGTTACTTTCTTGTGTAAGCCAACCATTATAGTCCTAATATGATGATATAGAAGGGAAGAAAAAGATAAGACAACCCATAGTTCCTTTTTTTCCTTTTTCTTTCTATTTTTAAAGATTTATTTATTTATTCTAGAGAAAGAGAGAGAGCACATAAGAAGGGGTGGGGGGAGACTGGGGGAGAGGGAGAGAGAAAATCCCAAGCAGATTCCACGCTGAGCATGGTACTGGACAGGAGGCCAGATCTCACAAAACATGAGATCATGACCTGAGCCAAAATCAAAAGTCAGATGCCTAACCAACTGAGCCACCCAGGTACCCCACTTCCTTTTCTTTTTACTTTCTTTCTTTCTTTTTATTTTTTTACTTTAGTCTTTTCTTGCTCATGATAAAGAAGAGAATATTGTGACCCAAAGCAGGAGAGTAAAGAGCCCTAGATAAAACTGTGAATGCATAGTATCGTTCATCTGATATACGTAAGAACTATTTTTGATTCTCCTACCAGATGGAAATGGAAAAGACATATCTTCCAGCTCAATTTGGACATACCAGAGGCTATGTTAAAAATCTACTTGTAATGACATCACATCTGGTATATTAACTGTAGTTTAGGCTTCTACTTGGTTTAAGGTGGCATTAGTTAACTCTCATATGCTATGATCTAGACTGCTGTTTGCAGAGGACAAATTGATTAATTAAATAAGAATATGATGGTACTATCAATTCTGTATTGTTTATCCCATTGAGGGTGATGCTAATGTCTACTATTCTACCTAGGATATACTATATTTTTGTTTCACTGTCTTAGCTGAGATTGGGGAGTGGCAATTTCAGGGTTCTCCATTTTACCTTCATTAGTATAGTAGTTTTATTCATGGACAAAGAAATCTCTGTTAGGGTAGTGTCAGTTTCTGAGTATGGCCAGTCCAATTATACATTTGGGAACTCAGAAAATAGTACTGGGTATGTCTGTGGACTCAGTGGACTCATTGTAGGTTGACCTTAGTCCAGGAATCCATTTATTTCCCAACTTTCACAAACCCCTACTCTAATAGGGGGGTTTTAGTGGTATTTTGACCCTTTGGGTATTCATTTTTGATTTTGATATTTGGGAAATATTTTCTCCTCTTCAATTTTCTGGAAAAATTTGTGTAAAATTGGTATCATTTTTTCCTTAAATGTTGGTAGAATTCACCAGGGAAGCCACTGGTGAATGAAAGGATTTTAAAAATAAAGTTATTTGCTTTCCAAAACTCATACAGGAATTCAGCAAAATGGTAGGATATAAAATCAATGCAGAAATCAGTGCATTTCTATACACTAACAATGAGCCAGAAAAAAAGAGAAAGTAAGGAGTTGATTCCATTTACAATTTCACCAAAAACCATAAGACATCTAGGAATAAAGCTAACCAAAGAGGTAAAGGATCTGTACTCTGAAAACTATAGAACACTTATGAAAGAAGTGAGGAAGACACAAAGAAATGGAAAAACATACCATGCTTATGGATTGATAGAACAAATATTGTTAAAAATGTCTATGAAACCCAGAGCAATGCAATCCCTATGAAAATACCATCAGCATTTTTCACAGAGCTGGAACAAACAAACCTAAAATTTGTATGGAACCAGAAAAGACCCTGAATAGCCAAAGGAATATTGAAAAAGAAAACCAAAGCTGGTGGTGTGTCAGTTCTGGACTTCAAGCTATATTACAAAGCTGTAATCATTAAGACAGTGTGGTACTGGCACAAACACAGACACATAGATCAGTGGAACAGAATGGAGAACCCAGAAATGGACACTCAACTCTATGGTCATCTAATCTTCAACAAAGCAGGAAAGAATATCCAATGGAAAAAAGACAGACTCTTCAACAAATGGTGTTGGAAAAATTGGACAGCCACATTCAGAAGAATGAAACTGGACCATTTTCTTACACCATACACAAAAATAAACTCAGAACAGATAAAAAACCTAAATATGAGATAGGAATCCATGCAAATCCTAGAGGAGAGCAAAGGCAGCAACCTCTTTGATCTCAACCACAGCAACTTCTTATTAGACATGTCTTCAAAGGCAAGAGAAACAAAAGCAAAAATGAACTATTGGGACTCCACCAAGATAAAAAGCTTTTGCACAGCAAAGGAAACAGTCAACACAACCAAAAGAGAACCAACAGACTGGGAGATACTTGCAAATGTCTTATCAGATAAAGGGCTGGTATCCAAAATCTCTAAAGAACTTATCAAACTCAATACCCCAAAAAACAAAAAATCTAATCAAAAAATGGGCAGAAGATATGAACAGATATTTCTCCAAAGAAGACATATAAATGGCCAACAGACAGATGAAAAGATGCTCAACATCACTAACCATCAGGGAAATACAAATCAAAATCACAATGATATACCACCTCAACCAGTCAGAATGGCTAAAATTAACAAGTCAGGAAAAAACAAATGTTGACAAGAATGCAGAGAAAGGGAAACCATCTTACACTGCTGGTGGGAATGCAACTTGATGCAGCCACTCTGGAAAACAGTATGGAGGTTTCTCAAAAGGTTAAAAATTGACTATCCTCTGACCTGGCAGTTTCATTACTAATTATTTAGCCAAAAGATAAATGTAGTGATCCAAAGGGGCACCTGCACCCCAGTGTTTATAACAGCAATGTCTGCAATAGCCAAATTATGGAAAGAGCCTTGATGTCCATTAACAGATGAATGGATAAAGAAGATGTGGTGTGCATGTGTACACACACACACACACACACACACACACACACACACGAATATTACCCAACCATCAAAAAGTGAAGTCTTGTCATTTGCAATGATGTGGATGGAACTGGAGGGTACTATGCTGAATGAAATAAGTCAATCAGAGAAAGACAATTATATGATTTCACTCATAGTGGAATTTAAGAAACAAAACAGAGGATTGATCATAGGGGAAGGGAGGGAAAAATAAAATATGAAAAAATCAGAAGGGGAGACAAACCATAAGAGACTCTTAACTATAGGAAACAACCTGAGGTTGCTGGAGGGGAGGATGGTGGGGGGATGGGGTAACTGGGTGATGGGCATTAAGGAAGGTATGTGATTTAATGAGCACTGTGAAGGAGAGGGTGGTGGGGGGATGGGGTAACTGGGAGGTGGGCATTAAGGAAGGTGCATGATGTAATGAGCACTGTGTGTTTTATGCAACTGATGAATCACTAAACTCTACCTCTGAAACTAATAATACACTATATGTTAATTAATTGAATTTAACTAAAATAAAAAAAAATTTAATTTCTTTAATTCATATGGGGTTATTCAAATAAATTGAAAGAGCTAGATGGCTCTTTGATGGAAAGTCTAGAGGAATCACTACTTCGTTTTGGTTACAGTGTTGCAGGGTGTTCCTCAAGGGTAACAGGCTCTTTTTCAGTAGAGGGGTTCAGGGTCAGAGAGCTTACTTAGATCTGGAGGTGGGGCAAGGGATTGTGATTTTCATGGAGGCCAGATCTCAGCCTTTCATTCCTTTTTTTTTTTTTTTTAATATGCAATACTCCTGTTGGCTATCCAACTCCTTGCCTCTAGGAATATGTAAGAAGGACATATGAATAAATATCTACAAATCCCTTTGAGTCAGGATCTCCTGGCTGCCATACCAATTTGTTCACCATTCTGAGTAATTATGTCCACCTCATCTATGAGGGTTAAGTGCTACATTTTGGCTTTTCCTAGTTTGGATTCCTATTATCCCTATTGCTGCTAATGAGTCCAGTTCTTCAACAGCATCTTTGCTATCAGTACTATCAGTACTGGTCTGCAGAGAACCACTACACTTGAACTTTTCACTGATTCTGGTGACCCCTCAGCTAAGCATTCCTTTTTGCCTTGCAAGGGAGTGTTTTCTGGATGTCTCTAGGAACGTGGTCAGCTAATGGGTTTTTTGATTATATGATAGTTCTCTTGGAGCCTGCGTACTTCTCTGAGCCTGTTGATTTCTTCTTCCACAGCCTGTCGCAGCAATTCTGGCATACATGGAATATGGGTTTATAAGCTTCCCATTTTTCAAGCTTCAAAGGGCTGTCCCATCAGCATATTTAAACCAACATGAGAATCTCTTTCCATATTATTAAACTGAGGAACAGGGCGAGGATGCACTCTTAAAAAAATTCTCCCTTATCCAACTTTACATTCTTTATCTCCATGAAGTCTACTCTGGTACCAGCTGTCTTAGGTAAAGTTTCTAGAAGCATGAAATTTGTGTACAAGTTATTTATAGAGAGAGTGTTCTCTAGAGAAACCTATAAAGGAGTGAGGGAAACATAATAGAGCAGAGGAAGCCAAGCAAAAGTGTGTTTCAGGAGAGGTGTATAACCTTAGCCTAATCCTACAGGAGCTCTGGAATGTGAATGTCATCATAGAAGTTGTCCTTCCCAAACACAAGTGGGTTGTTATATCCTTAAATGGGCCAGCCACCCTGACCCTTAGGGTGGGGTGTAATGTCACAGTCATCTTAAGGCAAAGTGACTCTCATCAGCTGAGGACAGTTAGCTGAGGAGTGTGCTAATGGATGGGGAGTGGGTACAATGACCCAGTAGAGTGCCTCCAGGTGGTACACCAAACTAGAATCAATTATTATGGATATTCCCTGTATGCCTGGAGAGAATATGTATACTTGGTTTCAGTACTACTTACAAACCAGCCATTTGGGATTTGAGAACAGGATTTTAAAAGGAGTTTCGTTTGGGGATGCCTGGGTAGCTCAGTTGTTAAGTATCTGCCTTCTGCTCAGGTCATGATCCCAGGATCTTGGGATTGAGCCCCTCATTGAGCTCCTCATTGAGACCCACATCGAGCCCCACATTGAGCCCCACATCAGGCTCCCTTCTTGGTGAGATGCCTGTTTCTCCCTCTCCCACTCCCCCTGCTTGTGTTCCCTCTTTCCCTACCTCTGTCTGTCAAATAGATGAATAAAATCTTTAAAAAGAAAAAAAAGGAATTTTGTTTAGTACTTTCTATTTTGGTTTATAAGGCATTTCATTGGATGTGTAAGGACCAAAATGGATTTACCTGCTTTTAAATAGCTGAGCTACATGAGAGGAGATCCACTATGCAGATTTGTGAGGTTAGTGATAATTTTGTGCATCATGAAAATGAATTGATTCAAAGATGTCTTTTGTCCTAGATTTTTAAAATAAAATGTTGAATTGCACAAACATTGAGCATTATACATATTTTATTACTGCAGAGAATCTGAGGGAATAACATCTAAGCTCTAAAAAAGCCCAAGGATTATTTTATTATCATGATTATAGATTAATCCATGCTTTTTAAAATTTTTATTTATTTATTTATTTATTTATTTATTTATTTATTTGAGAGAGAGAGTGAGAGAGAGTATGAGAGGGGAGAAGGTCAGAGTGAGAAGCAGACTCCCTGTGGAGCTGGGAGCCTGATGCAGGACTCGATCCCAGGACTCTGGGTTCATGACCTGAGCCAAAAGCAGTCACTTAACCAACTTAGCTTCCCAGGCACCCCTATCCACGCTTTTTCTATATAACTCTAATCCATTAATTTTCCTTGCTGTGGACTATTCTATTGTATGAGGATGTCAGTTTATTTATTGCTTTGTAAATGAACATTTGGGTCATTTCAAAATTTAGGTTAATACAAACAATACTTCTGTGAACATTTATATATATACGCTGGAGTTCCTATGTTTATCTAGAGTATATTATGTGTATGAGAGGGATTGTTGAGCATAGAAGGTAACTTTGGTTTTGCCAGATAATAGAAAACTGGTTTCCAAAGCCATACCTATTCCTCAACAATAATTGGTATTGTCAGAATTTTTAATTTTTTCTACTTTTGGTATATAGTGACATCAGATATTTTTAAAAAATCATTGATGTAAAATATGCTTATTAGCCATTTGGATTTTTTCTTTCATTAAGTGTCTGTTTAAATGAATCTATCTTTATTAGCCAAGTAAGGTTAAACGAGAGTAAGGGAGGAAAAATTTCCCATCTTTCCTTCTAGGTTCTTTGGCTGGCCTATTAATTAAATTGAAATAAGACAAATTAACAGGAGAAAAAAAAATTTTATTTTGTATTTATGGGGGCTTCATACAGACAGGAGAGGGTCAAAGACAGGCAGTTGAGGCTTGTATGCCATCAAGAGCTAAGGAGGAAGGGTGAGGGTCTGGGTTTCCAAAGAGAAGGAACAGAATTCACAGGAAGATGGGAAGAGCAAATATTTGATAGACAAATATTTGCCATGCCATATGATTAAGTCTTTTTTGTGTAAAAATAAAAATTATCTTTGGTAATAGACCTCTTCCAGGTATAGGCTTACCGTCTAAAGTCTTTTATGTAGTTTAGGGGGAGCTAAAAAGGTCTTCTTGAGTCTGTCAGGCCTTGATTGCCTTTAACTCAAATAATCCACATGTCAAAATGGCACATTTTGGGAGCAGCCTGACCCAAAGCCCATCACAAACCGTGTCTCAATTTCCTCATCTCAGAATGGGGAAATAAAATCTGATTCTGACATCTTAACACAATAGCACCAACTTGGCATGTCTACTTCTGTCCAGGTTGGAGAACTGCATTCACCTGAATCACCTCTCCTGCATGGTTCCAAGATACTATGAATCAAAAGAGAAGCTCACATGAAATTCGGAAGGCCGAAGTGAAGCAGAGATATTTTGGAAGATTGGGAGAGACAAAGACAGTGATGCACAGACACAAAGGTTTGTGGTAAGTACCAGGATGATGTTCTCCTCCTGCTTTGTGTTCAGCTCATTTTCCTGGCTCCTGGCTCCTGGCCATGCTGATCAACAACGGTCCCAAGACTCCTACAAGGCACTGGGTTCCAGGCCCACAAATATGATTTCCATAGAGACAGAAACTTCCCCAAAGTAGACATTTCCACAGAAGATATAAATCATAGAATCTGCATAGTTGTTGAGTATCCCTAAAGTTACCTCCTGTCTCGTGAGTTGGCACTTCTTGCTGACATGATTAGCAACTCAACTCTCTAATTTCCCACTTACAGACCTTCATTTGCCCAGCTCCTGTCACTTCTTTGTCGGCTTTTATTCCTATATAAAACTTATTACTCTATTGCTTGTAGCTCTGATATCCTGATTCAATTCTGATGGGATAGTTTTTTGTTTGTTTGTTTAAGGATTTTATTTATTTATTTGACAGAGAGAGACACAGTGAGAGAGGGAACACAAGCAGGGGGAGTGACAGAAGGAGAAGCAGGCTTCCCGCTGAGCCAGGAGCCTGATGCTGGGCTTGATCCCAGAACCCTGGGACCATGACCTGAGCTGAAGGCAGCCACTTAACAGCTGAGACACCCAGGAGCCCCTCATGGGATAGTTTTGATAGTGAGATAAAATAAACATGCAAAAGTTTTTTCAAAGGTTTAAATTGCCATTTGAAGGTAATTATTGGGTTGAGCTGAATAATGTATTGCTGAGCTTCTTACATAGAGAAACAGATTAGGTGACATTTAAAATGGTAAGGAAAACAAGCCAGCATAGACTATTATGGGCAGCGTGTTTCATGAAAATATTTTATTCTGTCATTTGTCTCGCTCGGGTATTTGTCTGTTATCACATTGCTGACAAAATACTCCATCTAGCATTCCTTTGCAGCTCAACTGCTTGGTAAGAAAGAGGTTGTAAAATAGACCTTAGAGACTTACAGAAGTTCTGACACATGTCAGGTGTTCTCCATTAATATTTAAAGTATAGAATATTATCAAACATCCAGAGATGCATATCAAGAACACCTGAAAAGATAAAGGTATAAGGTTAAAATGAATTTTAAAAATATGTAAAAATACTCTATTGCAAATTGCCCATTTTTGGCTGCCCATGTGACACATTAAGGTTGATCTTGCAGTGGGTCACTGTCAAAGTCTGTCAAAGATTCAGACATCTTTGTTATTATTTGTGACAGTTTTCTTGAGTCCACTGAATAAACTTAGAGCTCTATGAAGATAATAGTTTTCTGGCTAATAGAGCAATAATTGATTAGTGGATTTCAGTAGCTGCTTTCATTACTTAATGGCCTGAGTAACAATAATAGGGCTATTCAACCATTCAAGATTCAAAACTGACACTTCTGTGATCAAGAGGTACCTTAGGGAAGTGTAGAAAAGATTATGTGTCTGGGGTGTCTGGGTGGCTCAGTCAGTTAAACGTCTGCCTTCATCTCAGGTCATGATCCCAGAGTCTAGGGATCGAGCTCTGTGTCGGGCCCCCTGCTCAGCGGGGAGTCTGATTCTCCCTCTCCTTCTGCCTGTTTCTCGCCCTGATTGTACTCTCTCTCTGTGTGTTAAAAAAAACAAACAAACAATAAATCTTTAAAAAAATAAAAGAAAAGATTTTGTGAGCAGAATTATTGTTATCAAAAGAGAGTTGGGGTAAGAGTAATGGAAGATGGGTGTTAAGTGGTATAGCATCACTTTTTTTTCCCCCCAAGATTTACTTATTTATTTGAGAGAGAAAGAGCAAGAGAGTACACACAAGCGGAGGGGTAGGGAAAGGGAGAGAACCTCAGGCAGACTCCGTGCTGAGTGTGGAGTCCAATGTGGGGCTCGGTCTCATGACCCTAAGACCACAACCCGAACCAAAACCAAGACTTGACACGTAAGCAACTTTGCTACCTTGGTGCCCCATAACATCAGTCTTCTAAATAGGTTCTGTTATTAAAAATTTTTCAGTACAACTTATATCTGCTTGTATCTTCAGTTTCTTTTTGCCCCTAATGATGTGCATCTCAGTTAATTTAATGCTGTACATGCGTGACCTTGATCTTTTCCCTGTGGGTGTTTCCAGTATGATTTCTGTCACCAAAAAACTTATGGCAGTGCAGGAATATAAAGAGCTACACAATTGTAACAGCCTGTAAAAAGAGACACAGATGATGAGAATGCAGATGAACAAGGTAGAAAAAGATTTAGAGAGAGAATGGCATGATTTGGAGGCAAATTGAATGTTGAGGACAAAGGAGTCCAAAGTGGCTTTGAACTTTCTCATTTGCTTTTTTAAGAAGAAAATGTTTACCACTAATGGAATTATACTGCTCAGGAAATGAGAAATGTTTTTTGAAATGCAGATGGCAAGTCTGACTTTGGGCATAGTAGGATTTTAATTTTAATTAATATTTGCTCAAGGAGTAATTTTCCAAAATTTTGGAATATCTAAGTAGTTGCAAAAGTACCAAATTCAGGAGAAAGGACAAGGTAAAGGATAACTACCCAGGTGATTGGTTTTTATATAGAATACACACTAATTATTAGTACCAGGAGTACCAGGGATTAATAGAAGATATCTCATGATGGATCAGATAGTAATTTTTAATTTATGCAGAAATATAAGTGTGACCCTTCATTTTTTATCTCAATAATTTGATCCCCCTTTGCTATACAGAACAAATAAATAAGCACTGTGGTGATGAGAAGTTAGTGGTAAAAAGATCTATAAAGCCGAATAAAATGTAAATATGTGGAAACTAATGATCATTGGTTGTAATGATCAGAAAACATTGCCAGTAGCAAGTGGAAAAAATTACCTGAGGCATGGAAAGTCAGGAGAAAAAATCATGTACGTGACTCAATGTAAATGCATGGGTTTAGAAAGCATTACTGTAGTTAATGCATCAATATTCAGAATTATTTTCAGAAGTGTTCTAAGCAGTATTACTATTCTTTGTTCATTTTCTCTACTCTTGTGGGTAGAGAATTGTGTCCCCTAAAAAGATATGTTGAAGTCCTAACTCCTGCTGCATGTGAATGTGATCTTGGAATTAGGGTCTTTGTAGATAAAGTCAAGTGAGGTGATCAGGTTAGACCCTGACCCAATGTGACTGGCTTCCTTAAAAGAGGAAGAAAACGCCAGGTGAAAACAGAGACACACAAGGAATAAGACCATATGACATTAGAGTTTGAGATTGGAAAGAAGTAACTGCAAGCCAAGGGACATCAAGATTTGACGAGCAGAAGCTATAAAGAGGCAAGGATTCCATCCAGAGTCTGAGAGAAAGCCTGGCTCTGCTGACACCTTAATTTTGAACTTCCAGCCTCCAGAACTGTGAGGGAATAAATTTCTGTTGTTTTAAGCTCTCCAGTTTGTGGTACTTTGTTAGGGGGACATCAGGAAACAAATACCTCTTGCTTCTCTCTCTTAGAGCATCTCTTCACTTATTCAACAAATATTCATTGAAAACCTAGTCTACACAGGTCATTCTCTTCCTCAATATCTCAGCTTTCTCAACTGCCCTCTTAAGACAACATTTGGCGTTTGGAAGATTAATAATTAAGAAGAGACAGCAGTTGCAGGCTTATTTTGCTTGATCTTTTTTCCTCAGTTCTATTGAAGATGTTCCCACTAGTGTCATCTTTGACAAAGAATGATACATATAGATGAATATTTTCCAGCATTTATGGGTTCTTGGCTCCAAAGGTGTGCTAAAAGTGTCAGGTTGCTACAAAACCCTTAGATAAATAATATGCCTGATGCTAGGCCTGGAAGGCTTGTTTATACAAAAAGTGGTAAGTCCAACACTGCAAGTTATCACTAACTTGAAATTAGAGTCAGATGGTATGAAAGACTTCTCAGGGAAATGATAAAATCTGAGAAGACCTCAAATTCTTTTTTTTTTTTTTTTAATTCTTATAGGTGCATTATACCTGTGCTAGAAAGAGTAATGTACCACAGCTAGACAATGAGTATGCCAGCTGGATGAATAACAGAAACTATAAAAATGCTGTGCAGTTGCTGATTGAATAGAAAGATATATGCCACTTATGGTTTGTTAGTTTTTTGCATTAGTGTGTCAAAACTGCTAGCTGCAAATTTCTCTAGTAACTTAATTCTTATCCTGAATTTGTTGACCATGAGCATTCCCTATTTCTTAGGGCTGAAAAAAAATTGGTTATAATGTGGAAACTACTATGCTGAAGTTATTCCCCCTAAAATCCAAAAGTGACAGAAATCAGTCTCCGTAAGTGACTTTATACTGAACCATTCAGGAAATTTAGGAATGAATTAAATGTTGTGTGTTTTGGTTAGGCTTTTCTGTGAGTGCCATAAAGTACTCTTACTTTTAATTTATAACAACAATAGGCCAGTGATTTTGGCTTATTAGAAGGATTGAGAGCAAAGGGAATACAGAGATCATTTCCCAGGCATCAGCAATCCAAATGGTGTAAGACCTGTGTTTGTAAATTGCTTTGTTGAAAGAGTCCTTGTTATCTACTCAACTCTTCCAATGTTGGACAGTTCAATAATATGCTAGGTCTATTCCCTCCAATAGCATTTTGATGAGCCAAGTCTACCTAGCACAAGTTACTAAACAAATATCTTCTCAGACCTAAAATGACAAAGACGTGCACCAGGACTTCATTACACTGAAGGAAACAGGGACTGTGGAAGCATTTTTCATATTTCTGATTTCTGAGTCTATTGTATTTTCTTGGAGTCAAGTGTTGCTGCAATATTTTGGCATAACAAACCGATGGCATTAAATATGTCTTCTAAGAAAAATTAGAAGATGTCAGTCTTGAATGTGGATGAAAAATTCTGAATTCTTTTTAAAAAAAAATCAAGTCATGGTCAATTTAGTCTACTTAAAAAAAAAAAAAAAACAACTAATTTCTGAACAGAAAGCCTTAAAAATAGTTCTAGTTAGAACATAATTAAAACCTAAAATCTAGAAATGACAAATTATAAATTGCAGCAAACAAATCAGGTCTATACTATGTTAAGTACTTACAGATAAATATGTTTCAAAGATTTGGCTTGACTATGTATATTTGGGGACCCTAAGTCAGCCTAAGACCCATTAGGACATGGACATTGGCAAGAGTGATGTAGTAATGGGAGAACTAATATAAAGGGTTTTTTTTCTACATAGAAAGTAAGATATTAAGTAACAGACACATGAAAGAAACTTTTGGATTGCTAAAACTAGTGTGGGATATTCAGGCAATTCTATTTCTGGCATATCTTGCTCCTGGGATTGACTATGACCTTGGAAGGAAGCATCTGATTTAAGTGATATGGTAGAAAAGCCCTAATGAGGGAGGAGGCTGGAAAAGATGTTGGGGGTGGGGAGTAGGTGTCAGCCAAGGTCATATGTCAGCAAATACTCAGCAATAAATTTTCCAGGGTCGGTTAAGTTTCAGGTGATCCAAAGGCTATGGCTAACTACCTGGTCTCCAGTGTGCTAAGGACCACCAGAAGTCATGAACGTAACTGGATCTTGAAATGACATGTCTAATACCTTGACTGGAGATTTGACAACTTCTAAGTATAGAGGACATTTGGTAGTATGAGGCAATACAGGTAAGTATAATGGAGGCATTGTGTCCAATGCAGACATCATTTATCAGTTATGAAAATTTTTCTTAGTGGGCCTGGCATGCCTTCATACGCTTCTGCTACCAAATTACTAGAGCTGGCACATATGATGGACTGATTTTCCCTGTCTCAAGTTGCTTATAGACTATACATGCATGGGGGGAAGAGATGGAGAACTTCATAAAGATCATTCTTTGGTGCAGGGCAATTCAATTCTTAATGTGCCAAACTGGTGTAAGACTGATATCATTTATGGATGATGCTTCATTAACAATGAGTTGAGCTTTGTATCAGTCAGAATCCTGTCAAGAAAGAGATGATGTATCTAAAGTGCTGATTGAAGAGAGAATAAGAGGACAAAATAGTGAAGAGTTTAAAAAAAACAAACAACAACTAAGTAACAAAGAATGGTAACATAGCTAGCAATTAGCAACAGGTGCCATCTTGAGACCTAATGGGGCAAGAAGAGGAATGGAGTTACCAGACTATGGTAAGAGCCATTGTCCTGGGAAAGAGACCACCTGAAATAGGCTGTAAGTAAAGGAACCAATCTACTTCTAAAATCATAGCTTGTCAATGAGGGTGTGAAAGATATAAATACCTACATTTTCTTTCCCCCTGCTTTCTGATCTCCTGGTGTCTTGGCTGAAGTCAGAAGGCCAGAGAGCCTAGAATGCACTCCACAGAATTAGCATCCTGGGGCAGAAAGCACAGTAAGGATGGACAGAAATTGGAGCTGGATGGGACATAGAGAGAATAAATAGCACAAACTCCATTTCAAGTGTCTTAGACTATCAACCTACTCATAGCTTGAATTTTAGCAAATTCAAATTAGGATTGAATAAAAAGTAGATTAAAACTCAGCACTCAAGTGCAGCCTTTGGGGTTCTTTGCAATTGACTCCCTGCATTTCTTTCTAATTTCATTTGCTGCTATGTAAATCTCTCTCTGATCAAGTGAATTCAGCCCCAACCATCCCCAGGGCTTGTTCTGTTCATTCCTGCCTCCACGTCCTTGTTGCCTTTCTTACTGTCTGAAACGTACTCCCTCATTCTCTCTAGCTAAATTCAAGTTATCTTTTGAGGCCATGTAGTTGAGCTTTTAAATCCTTGAGAGAGATTTCTTTTCCCATCCACAGTGGTCTCTTCTTCCTTTGAAATTCTATGGCATTCAATGTCTGTATCATTCATTTGGAGTACATCTCTTACTGTTCCTTGGTGGTTCTCTTTAACATCTATTCCATTTCTCCATTTGGATTATCACTGGCAAATAAGTTTCACTTTGCCTGCTAGTTTCAATCACTGAGAAGGATTCTAAGGTCAACTTGGAGATCAGAAGGTTTTGTATTCAAATTGACTAGCAATGTGGAGATTGGCCCATGAGAAGAGAATAACGACATATATGCCACAAATTTGCCATTCTCGAATTAGACTATAAGCACTTAGATGGATGAGAATGTGATTTATTTATCTTTGCTCCTTTGCAACTAGCACAGTGCCTCGAATAAAGCCGATGCATAATAAATGTGTGTTGATTGATTTTTTGGTTTATCTAACAACTTATGCAAATGAAGGAGCTAGTGTCAGTGAAAAATGTTGACCACTTAACAGGAACTTTTATTCCTTTGGCTTTTTTCTTTGAGAACATTCTTTGATAGTACAGGGCAAAATCAGAGTTGGAGAATGTGCAGCTAAAGGTTGAATCTGCTTTCAAAATATCATCTTTGTAGTAGTAAAATAGAGCATTGATACTGAGGTCAGAAGAGCAAAGTAAAATAAAATGATGGCTGAGGAGTACTAAGGGAGATGGCTGTGAGTGGCTCATTATCATAGGCTGCTTCTAAAAGCTGGCTCATTGATTTAATGATCATGCCATACACTGAGCTGCTGAATGTTCACTGCAGTTAAAAAGAGATTTGTCCTCATCAAAGAAGTGGGGAAATGCAATTCCAGGATACAGTTTGTAAGCCAAATTTTGAGTTGTAAAATTCAAAGTGATTTATTATTTATGTCCTCATGCTTTTGTCCTGTTCTTTCTTTAAAATATAAGCCCCATATATTCTTTTTAGAACTCTCTTTTTGTCTGTATTCTATCTTATCTCCCTCTTGCATGAATTATTCACTAGAATTTAGCTTCTTCCAGAACCCTGGTAACACTTTTTGGTTACTAGAATGTTATTAAGAGTGATGTTTTGTGGTCAGCAATAATTAATTACTATCAATGAGTATTTTATTAATAGGTCCTGCCTGAATCAGGAGATTTTGTTGTTGTTGTTGTTGCTGTTGCTGATGTTAGAGTGGGGAGGTAAATACCTAAGGGATTTGCATATTTAGTTCTTGACCAAGTAAATGACATAAAATGGTGTTTTAGTGGATTCAAAGGAGAATGTAATCTCAAGTCTATTTCTTAGAGAGCGGGTGTCCAGGGCCAAAGCACACTGCTAAAGGATTAAGAATGTTGTTTATGTTACACTGACATTTGCTGTGTTTTTAACGCTTTCCTGAAATGATTTCTTCTTAAGCAAAAAATGCTGAGAAGAATTCAGAAGGCTTGAATATCAAAGTGCCTGAGGGAAGGTTCAAAAACACCACTACAGTTTCTCCTGTGAGCCTGTGTGTGTTATGTGTGTGGACCTGTGCATTCCAGGTTAGCTTTTGCTATTAATGACTAACATGGGGCTGGGCTATTTGCCACAATCAAAATTGAAAACTTAGAACTCTTGACACTTCTCATCAATTTGATCTTTCCAATTTCCTTAAGCTAATGAGGGTGGTGGTTTTATTTGACACTAAAATATTTGGGAAATGCCTTAATCTAACAATGTGACAAGATAAATTGAGTTTAAGATAGGAAATGAATGTGGTCCTTTAATGGAAGCAAATGTATTTCTGAGACAACTAAACATGGTCCATCTTGTTGTGTATGAATGCCCTATAATAATGTTTGAGAGCATAAAATAAGTAAAACAAAACAAAACAAAACAAGAGCTCTTCACCCTTGAGGACTTTTGTTTCTGTGAAATATTTTCTTATGCTACTCACTTCTTGATTTGAACGTGAAACTAAGTGAGAAATTTCAGTTCTCTAAATCAAGGTGTTTGCTAGTCTCACTAGGGTGAACTGAACATAAAAGCCATAGCTATGCAATTTGCAACTTTTTGAATATCTGTGCAGTGCATCTGTTATTTACTCATATGTTACTATCATTTAATTATCATTCGGTTGGCAAGACCCGATGTTTGTCCTTGGGAACGAACTTGTAGTATAACCTTTACTACATCTATAGACCTAGATACTGAGTGTTCATTCTTAGCTGAGACAACAGTTCAAGATACTTTCTTTTGGGAGAAAAAGATGTAGATTGGTTTCTTTAGTAGCTTTGAGGCAAGAACATCTTCTCAAAGAGTGAGCTACTAATCCTAAATAATGATTCTTAGACTATTCCTTACTTTAGTAGGAAATCTAACACTCTAAATCATATTTAGCCTTTTGAACATGTACAGTTAAAATGATGTTTTATAACAGCCGGATGACTGAAAATAAAATAAATTGCTTATAGCAGCTTTTTTAGTCTTACTTTTTTTCTACATGGAAAGCATTTTACATTTAAAATTTTAAATCATGTTTTCATTGCTTTATAAACATTCATTCATTTAATTTTCAAGTATTTAGTCAGAGCCTACCTCACACAAGTTATTATGAGGCATTCTAGAAATATACGTTATATTACTCCCTTTATAAATCTTATTAACTGATAGAAAAATAAAGATGTATGTGTACTTATATACATAAATATTCAGACATGAGGACAAAAGTAATCAGAGACGATATACTATGGTAATAAAACGGAAGAATTAATCATGTATAGCTTTGGCAGATAATTTGTTAAAATATTACCATGTGTTACTATTTGTCCTACAGTTCCCTGAGATAACCAGATCTTTTAGTGACTCTTTTCCTTGGCAAACACCTAGTGTAGGGCTGGCTGTGTACTTGCCTCACTGGCTTGTTTGTCCTAAAGCATGAGCTCATTGAAGAGACGATTTAAAGTGTGTGTCAGTGAGAAAAGAATGAGTAACTTTTTTGTAATAAAAATAAACAGTTGGATGTTGGAGTAGAAGAGAATCTGGAAAGCTGGGCCATATGTGATATGCGTCCCTCTAGGGAATGGTAGGCTCTCAGAAGGGATATCTGTGTGTGTGATTTACTTAAGAAGACAGGAGCCCAGGTACTGAGCTTCTGACATTTGTAAAGATTACTGGATTCTATACAGGCACAGAGGCAGAACCATCTGATCCACAGAAACCATGTGGAGTGAGTAACCGGCATGGCACAGTAAGCCTGCATGAAACAGTGATGTCAATGGGGGCGGGGGTCTCCCTGGCCGTGTACCCTTGAAATGACCTAGGCTAGGGAGCTCCGGTAATATTTGAGAAAAATGGGGTCAGGATTGGATTTAAAGGAAATGAAACAATAGGATTGATTGAATTTAAAGGAAAGAAAATGAAATGTGTTATTTCTTTTTCATGTGAGCTTGTGAACTAAATTTTATATCTGCTACGTAGAGATTTACTAGGCTTTACTATCAATCCCTTTGTAGCCCAGATCTGCTCCATAGACTGATTGTAGTTCATTAGAATGGGACCAACAGATTTTCATACCATTGCTGAAAACCTGATTGTTATTCAAGGAAGAATGTGGGCTCTCAGAAGTTACTGATTTGGGGTAAACCAGGGTATTGCAATGAAAATGATTGAAAACTTTTGGAAAGTTATAAGCTTTTGACAAGGAGAAGGAAAAGAGAGAAAATACAACTTCTCATGCCTTGTTGATAGGATTTGTGTCTCCTTTATTCACAAAATAATAATTTGAAAAGGAGGATCATAAAAGATGGACTTTAAATTCCTTGTGTTAACTTTGATTTTCTAAGGAGGGGAATGGTCCCTGGCAATCCCAGCTGCAGAATCCCATAGCAAAGAAACACTTACACAGCACCTCACCTACACATGGCACCTGAGCCATAGCCTAAAGCAATGGTACAGATGGTGGGGAAGGCTGTTTTACTGACGAAGGTAATCATGAACTTCCAGAGATAGAATTTCTAAACATGGGAATGTCACTGAGAAGAAATCTTTGAATCCCTGATCATTTGTCATCAGTACTGCAGCAATGACAGGTGGAACTGAGGTCCAGGTGGGCAACACTGGAGGGATACCTGAGACCATGCCCAGATATAGAGACCATCATACCCTCAAAGGAAATCATTCTCAGAGCCTGTGTTTGAATATTTTTATATTTTGAAACAGGCTTTGAATTCATGTGAAAATGTGAATGTTCTAACTATCCGTCAGGGTAAGATTAGAGACTTGGCACCTCAGTGAACTCTGTTCACAACCTCTCTCAGGTCTGAATCTCAGTCTTGGGTTGGAGGGGCCTTCTTCCAAGTAATTCCTTTCCTCAGTACCGTCTCTCAGCCCTTGATGTAGTAGCTGCTCCCCATGTTTGTTCCTTTGTCTCTTTTACCCCACTTAGTAGTTAATCACCTTTCATTAGTCAATAATTTTATATTAATCTTATTAATAGTCCTTATAATTTTCCAGAACTGAGTCTTCATGCAGTTGCTTTTGGATAATCACATGGTGATATAAGACCCACAGGATAAGAGCATTTTCTACACTTGGGGGATATTCTGTGGTCAGAATTGGGAAAGCAGGAGACTCTTCAAGGAGCGATAAGAAAATTGTCCATTTCATAGACTCAAAAACTTATCCCCTGGAAAAACTTGGGAAAATATCCACAGGTATTATTCTGTGTGTTAGAATAATAGATGTGAAAATCCTACTCACAACATAAACAGGGTCCCATCCAATTTGTAAGTGAAAAATACTGCAGGGTAATTATATTTAAATTTTTCTTATTCCTCAGACCTTTCAGTGTCTAAGGTAGAGGGCCCAAAGTGGATGATTATGAAATGTGTGTTATCCCAGCTTTGCTTTCTTGAATCCTGGATTTATTAAGATCATTCCAAGGACCTTTGAGGATAATGTACTTGGGGTGGGGAGTGGTAGGAGGGTGATTTAGCTAAGACCAGTAAAAATTGGGGGAAAAATAGGGTTCATAGAGAAAGGACCCCAGACCAGTTGATGAAAATACCCTAAGGATACTGATGAACCTTAGAGAAAAAGTCTGTATGGTATGCATAGGAGGGCTGGTCTTCTATGGGTTTCTGAATTTCTGAGGCATAGGAGCTGAACTGCTCTGAGGAACCATGTGGTCAAGGAATTAATCAGAAGCCACTGGGGACTGAGGACCAGAGAAACCCCTTCCTACCTTGATGTGCCCAGCTTTAATGAACAGGGATGGTTAGATAGAGAACATAGCACATGAAGTTGACTTCTTAAGATAAATTATATTTAGAGACATATGCAGAGAGATGAGAACAAGGTGTGCAAAATCCCAAAGCAGGAAGTCTCATGATGTAAAAGAAAAATGGTGAAATACTTAAATTATTCCACAATTTCTACATGATTTGGCCCTTGACTAATTCTTCAGATTTAATTGCTGGTATTTGCCCAACTATATACCAAGTACCTTCCTACCATGGGGCCTTTGGACATGCCATTCCCTCATCCTGGAACATTGCTTTTTCTCATTTTACTTTCACCTGACTAAACCCACTGAATCTTACAATCAGGATTATACATAATTTTCATAAAGTTTCACATCCAGATACTTGGTAAGATGCTCTGTTGTTATACACTGTCATTGCACACTTTATATTTGTGTGTTGCTTATCACATCTGTATTTAAAATTTCGGGTACTTTATTTTCTTAATAACTGATGCTTTTGCTAGATTCTAAGTCCCACTGTTTCATGCACTGTGTCCTGGTCACCACTGAATCCTTAGTACCTAGTATAGGACCCAGCTCAGGGTAGGTGTTTGATAACTGTGTTTGTGAATGTGAATGAATGAATGAATGAGTTAGGCTGAAACATGAGGTATGCTATAAGAAATTCTGGAGATAAGATTCAAGGGAGGCTGCAGTAAAATTTTGGAGTGTTCTAAACAAAAGTAAGAGGGAGTTGGCCTTCTTCTAGGCTCTGAAGGACTTCTGAAAGTTTTCAGAGCACAGAGTATCCTATTCAATTCAAACAGTTGGTAAGAATGTTGTTCTTGGTAAACAACTTCAAATTTTGCACAAAGTACCAAGGGGATGTTGATAGCCATTTGCTTATAAGGAGGAAGGCATTGGCTTTTATGGAGTCACATTTCTTTACCTCAAGCAACAACCAAAAAAAAAAAAAAAAAAACAAAGGAAAGGAAAGGAGAAAAAAGGAAAGGAAAGAAAAGGGAAAAAAATGCCTATTGAGAGTTCCTGGGAAAGAACGATTTTTTCTGAAGTCAGCTCAGTCTAAAACTGACACACTTTGGCAAAATAGAAATGACTTAGCAGATAATTTCCTATAGCAGTGGCCTGGCTTTTAGTACAGCATATGGAAATGGAATAGAAGGTCACTCTGGTCTTTTCCAGCAGATAGTGATGTACCATCCTCAATGCCTCCACAGTCTAGTCTCAGTTCTTTTGATCTTATGTGCTGGTGGCTTTTAGTATGCTAATATCTTCACTACCAAGATCCTGACAGTGCTCACCGCACGTGAACTACCAGGACCTAATTATTGCAAGTACCCCATCCAGTGACTTTTGTGGTAGCACTGAGTTGGTTCTGTGGCCTCAGATTAAAGCAGGAGAAAGGCCTGCTTTTTCTATTTCTGACAGAAGTCCAACACTGAGTCTCATATCTTTTCACTCCTATGGTGTGAAGGACCTCAAAGAAGTTGACAGAGAAACATGGAGAACAAGGGAAAGTGAATTAGGTCCATTGTCATAGCTAAGCATGTAATGGTCTCACATCTTTTGGAAACTGTCTCCAGACCTCTAAAGGTTGTGCAGAATAAAAAGAGTGGTGGTAATAAAAATATGAAAAAATAATAATACTAGCTGTTACTGAGTACTTATTCTGCAGGGGCAGATACTCTAAATATGTTTTAAAGAGTTCTCATTGATCTTCAATAATTTTATGAGGTGGGTGCTGTTATTAGCATGTAATTACATGAGGCAGGCAGGGGCTGGTTCCACCTCACATATGATGAAGCTGTAGCTCAGAGAAGTTATTTAGGCCTTGCTTGCAGCAGACCTGGGGCTCTTTAGCTCATAGCTTTGTGGGTGGGAGAGGGAAAGGAAAGGGTGGCATCCATGGCCCTTGTACCCTTGTTATCTTTAAGGAAGTTCAGGAATATGATTGAGATAAAAACTTCTGAAGTCACCGAATACAACTTAAACTCTGAACTCAACTCAGCTCAACTCAACTCAACTCAGGGAAAACTTAGCAAGAGTTACAAACCTAATGTCCAGGATTACTGAGCCTGAGACATTATGTGGGCCAAAGAGAATCATAGTGTTCAAGTGGGTGGAGAAGAAGACACATGGGATCTGCTTCCCACAGGCATGCTTCAGGATCAGAGACAAGAAGAGAAATACAGGAGAAAAGAGATGTGTCTGGCTGGGGTGGAAGGGACAGACATTGGGGTGGCAATGTTACTAAATAGGGAGTTGGGCCTTGAATGTGAGGGTAAGGAATTTGGGATATAGAGAGGAGATAACCTGAGTGACTAAGATAATTTTTTTAAAATATTTTATTTATTTACTTGTCAGAGAGAGAAGAGAGTGCACGAGCGAGGGGAGGGGCTGAGGAAGAAGCAGGCTCTGAGCTGAGCAAAGAGCCAGACGCAGAACACAATCCCATGACCTGAGCTGAAGGCAAATGCTTAATGGACTGAACCACCCAGGCAACCCATGACTAAGATAATTTAAGCAACGAAGTAAGTGATGTGAGATTCTTTTGGAAGAATTAGTCTTTTGGAAGAATAATTGGCAGTGCAGGCTGATGGGGGCTGGGGGACTTCAGGAAACAAACGAGGTAGCTATTGTAGCCATCCATGACCCCAGAGGAGAAAGACTGAAATAAGATGCTGACAGAGGAAATGAAAAGGAAGGGAGGGGTAGATGAAATGTTATGAATCATTTCCTTAGCTTGAGAATTCTGCCAATATTATATAATTACTACCTTAAATTAATGCTAGGGAGCTAGGTAACTTATGACTAGCAATAGCACCTTTGATTTTGCTAAGTAAATTTTTCAAATTGTTACTTTCTTTAACAAAAAATCAGTATTTAGTTTTTAGAAGCTGTAGTGGGCTAAAAAGTTTCTAGGCACTCTACAAATCATACAATTCAACATGATTGCTACTTGCATGGATTGCAAATGAGCCAAGCTTTTTGTTCTGTTTTGTATTCTCTACTCTCAATCAATAAACCTTTGAGAGAGATAAATTTATCTGGAGGACTCATGTCTTCCATTATATAGAGACTTATTATGATAAAAAAAAGAATCAAGGTCTAAATGATCCTTTAAAAATAAAATTGCATTTTCTGCTTAAATGATTTATTGAGAATTACGCTGGTGTTACTTGAAGCTGGTACAAGTAACTGTATCACCATTTGCATTGTTTCTTGTGCAAAAAACTATGGTTCAAATTCTGGTTTAAATAGGAGCCTGGAGAAACATGTATAATTTATTAAATGTAAACAGAGGCCAAATTATAGGGAAGCTGAAAGGAAAATAATAAGCTCAACGAGAACACATGCAGACCTAGAGAGGATGAAGCTGTCTGTTTTCAGCAAATCTGGTCAGGGTGTCTTAGGAAGGGGCAGTGGCTGAATCACCTCAGAATTCAGTTTTTCTGCTTATTCTTTAAGTTGTGCAATCACCCCTTCCCATTGCACACAACACCCTGAAGTCCCTCTGAACTTCCATAAACCTTATTTTTTTAATAAGTGTTCATTTACTCAATGAGAATTGTTGAGGCCTCTGCTATTTGTAGAGCTCTGTTACATGTAGGCAATGAATGGATACATGAGGAATAGAAGAAACCATTCCTCCGTACAGAAAGTTCCAGAAAAGCAGGTGTTAAAAAAAAAAAAAATTATTAAAAGAGTGAATTAAAGAGGCATTTGGGTGGCTCAGTTGGTTAAGCATCTGCCTTCTGCTCAGGTCATGATCCCAGGGTCCTGGGATCGAGCCCCAGTTCAGGCTCTCTGCTCAGCGGGGAACCTGCTTCTTTCTCTCCCTCTACCTGCTGCTCCCTTTGCTTGTGCTTGCTGTCTCTCCTCTCCGTCTCCATGTCAAATAAATAAATAACATCTTTTTAAAAAAAGTGAATTGGGCGCCTGGGTGGCTCAGTGTGTTAAGCCTCTGCCTTCGGCTCAGGTCATGATCTCAGGGTCCTGGAATCGAGTCCCGCATCCGGCTCTCTGCTTGGCAGGGAGCCTGCTTCCTCCTCTCTCTCTTCTGCCTGCCTCTCTGCCTACTTGTGATCTCTGTCTGTCAAAGAAATAAAATCTTTTAAAAAAATAAAAAATAAAAAAAATTTAAAAAGTGAATTAAAGATAACATGGATCATGACACAATAGTAAGTAAGGATAAAAGGAGCCACAAGGATATACAGTGCTTGATGAGGATTCTGGGAAGCCAGATCCTCCCTATTCTGAGTTGTGACCTGAGATAAGCTGCTTACACTAGCTGGGCCTTAAGATTATCATCTAAAATATCATCTAAAGTACATAATCTTGAAACACCTATCTAATACCATATTTATGTAAAATTATCAATTTGGGTTAATATTAAACATAGAAATTGTTTTATTAACATAAATTTTTTTCTGAAGTTGGTACAAATTCATGAGTTAGCATTATTTAAAGAACTCTCAATGATTTTGCATTGTTTGTCCAAACAACCAAGTTTAGCATTTTTCTTTTTTTACTTTTTCCTGTTACAGCAGAGGTTGCAAATGAGTATGTATTTATCTATATAAACTATAAACCCCATAAGGCAATATTATAATTTTGTTTTAAATAGTCATGGTTATTTTGAACAAATTAAAATAAAAACTCTACTATATTTACCCACCTATATACAATTTACGAAGTTCTTCATTCATTTCTAGACATTCAGTCTTTGTTTAGTGTCATTTGTCTTCAGCTTGATGAATTTCCATTAGCATTTTCTGTAGTGTATTTCTGGTAGCAATGAATTCCTGTTTTCATTCACCTAAAAGTGTATTTCTTTCACCTTCATTTCAACATGATGCTTTTGTTGGATCTAGAATTTTGAGTTGACCAGTATTTTAAATAATTGATATTTATAGAACTCTAAATGAAAACCAACAACTGCAGAATACACATTATTTTCAAGCTCATAGGGTAACAGTTGTCAAAATAAACCAAATGCTGGTGTGTAAAATAAGTCTGAATAGAAGATCAAACTAATAGAGTTTATGTTCTCAGATCATAAAAAGTCAAAAACAGTAAGCTATCGGGACGCCTGGGTGGCTCAGTTGGTTAAGCAGCTGCCTTTGGCTCAGGTCATGATCCCAGCGTCTTGGGATCGAGTCCCACATCGGGCTCCTTGCTCATCAGGGAGCCTGCTTCTCCCTCTGCCTCTGCCTGCCATTCTGTCTGCCTGTGCTCGCTCTCTCTCCCTCTCTCTGACAAATAAATAAAATCTTTAAAAAAAAACAAAAAAAAAAAACAAAACAGTAAGCTATCCACAAAACCATGAATGTATTTGTAAATTTAGCAACACAATTCTAAATTCATGGATCAGAGAAGGAAACAAAGAAAATTAGAAAATATTTCAAGTTAACAAAACTATAACCTCTTAAAATTTGAGGAATACTGAAAAAAGAGTGGTTAGAGGGATATTTTACTTTAACTGCCTATATTAGAAAAGAATAGAATTCTAAAACTAGTGAGATGACGTTTTATCTGAAAACACCAGAAAAAAGAGGAGGCCCCAAATAAGCAAAAGTAGGGAAATAATAAAGTTAAGAACAGAAAGCAATAAAATAGATAACAAACAATATAGAAAATTAACAATGCCAAAGCTAGTTCTCTTAGATCTGTCAGAGAAGGAATATCATAAGACAAATCCCTGTCCCCCAGTTTGAAGAGACAGATAGAGAGATACAGAAAGCTTCAGCTTACCAGAGCATAAGCCCAGCAGTGAACAATTGGAATTTGAAATTAAAAACACAGTATTATTTGCATTAGAACTTCAAAAATGACATACATAAAAATCTTACAAAGCAAGTACAAAATCTATATGAAGAAAAATCTGTAACAAAACTGATGAAAGAAGTCAAAGATCTAAACATATGGAGAGACAAGCTATATAAAGATGGATAAGAAGGCTATTATTTGGATGTCAGCCCTTCTCAAATTTTTCTATTGATTCTCTGTAATGCCAATAAAAACCCCAAGAAGTAATTTTGTGGATATCAACAACATGAATCTGAAGTTTATACAGAAAAACAAAAGAACAAGAATATTCAACACAATATTGAAGGGGAAGAACAAAGTCATAATACTGACAATCCCCATCTTTGAGACATAAATCTACATTAACCAAGACAGGGTGGTACTGGTGAAAGCATAGACAAATATATCAATGGACAGAACAGAGAACACAGAAATAATCACTGATGAGTATAGTTAACTGGTCTCTGATAGAGGACCCAAGACAATTCAATACCTCAACAAATGGTGCTAGAATAACTGGACATCCATGGGCCAAAAAATGAATCTAGGCACAGACCTTATACCCTTCACAAGACTTAACTCAAAACGTAAAATGTAAAACTATTAAACTCCTAAGAAATAACATAGGAAAAAATCTAGGTATCCTTGGGTCTGGCAGTGACTTCATTTTTTTTGTTTTTTTTTTTTTTAAGAGTTTATTTATTTATATGACTGAGAGAGAGCTCATAAGCAGGGGGAGTGGGAGAGGAAGAAGCAGGTTCCCCACTGAACAAGGAACCAGATGCGGGATTCGATCTCAGGACAAAGGGATCATGACCTGAGCCAAAGGCAGACACCCAACTAACTGAGCCACCCAGGCGCCCCTGGCAGTGACTTTAGATATAACAGCAAAAGCATGATCCGTTAAAGGAAGACGATCTGTAAAAGACACTGTTAAGAGAATGAAAAGACAAAGCCACAGACTGGAAGAAAAGACCAAACACACACCTGATAAAGGACTGGTATCCAAAATATGAAAAGAGCTCTTGAAACTCAGCAAGAAGAAAACAAACAACTCAATTTAAAATGGGAAAAAGACCTGAACAGACATTTCTCAAAAGAAGATGCACCTACATATGACAAATAAGCATATGAGAAGATACTCAACATTATATGTCATTAAGGAATTACAAATTAAAACAATGGGATACCACCTCACACCCCTTAAAATGATTAAAATTTGGCATGCCTGGGTGGCTCAGTTGGTTAAGTGACTTCCTTTAGCTTAGGTCATGATCCTGAAGTCCTGGGCTTGAGTCCAACATTGGACTCCTTGCTTGGCAGGGAGTCTGCTTCTCCCTCTGACCTCTCCCCTCTCATGCTCTCTCTCTCTCTCAAATAAATAAATTAAATCTTTTAAAAAAATAAATAAAATGACTAAAATTCTAAACATTGCCAGTACCAAATGCTGGTACAGGTGTGGAACTACATGAACTCTCACTCATTGCTCGTGGGAATGTAAATGTTATAGCCACTTCGGAAGACAGTTTGGTAGTTTCTTATAATACTAAACATACTCTTACAAGATGATGCAGCTATTGTGTTCCTTGATATTTACCCAAGTAAGCTGAAAACTTAAGTCCACACAAACCCTTCACATGGATGTTTATAGCAAGTTTTTTTTTTAATTTTCTTTTTCTTTTTTTTTTTTAAGATTTTATTTATTTATTTGACAAGTAGGCAGCGAGGCAAGCAGAGAGAGAGGAGGAAGCAGGCTCCCTGCTGAGCAGAGAGCCTGATGTGGGGCTCCATCCCAGGACCCTGGGATCATGACCTGAGCTGAAGGCAGAAGTTTTAACCCACTGAGCCACCCAGGCGCCCCTATAGCAAGTTTTTTAATAATTACCCCAAATCGGAAGCAACCAAGATCTTTTTCAATAGATGAATAAACCATGGTATATCAATACAATGGAATATTATTGAGCAATCAAAACAAATGAGCTATTAAGCCAAGGAAAGATGTGAAGGAAGCTTAAATGCATATTGCTAAGTAAAGGAAGCGAAGTTTAAAGATTTATTTTTATTTTTTATTATTTTTTAAAGATTTTATTTATTTGACAGACAGAGATCACAAGTAGGCAGAGAGGCAGGCAGAGAGAGAGGAGGAAGCAGGCTCTGCTGAACAGAGAGTCTGATTCAGGGCTCGATCCCAGGACCCTGAGATCATGACCTGAGCCGAAGGCAGAGCCTTAACCCACTGAACCACCCAGGTGCCCCACCTGCACGTTCTTGCCTCTCTTCTGCTCACATCTGCAATATCTAACAAAGAAATTAAATTTTTACTATAAGCTTTTCCAGAAATAAAATTACAGGCCCAATGCCTTCATTGTTAAATTAAAAATTCTATTAAACAATTAAACACTGAAGGAAGAAATTTTATCATGTCCTCAAAAAATCTTGCAAAAAGTCAGAGGAAACATTTATCAAATAATCTTCTTGAGGTTAGCATTAGTATGATACTGAAAATAGACATTGGTATTAAAGGAAAAATAAACTAACCTTTATAAACATACAAAGAGAAAAAACAATTTTTTTAAGATTTTATTTGAGAGAGAAAGAGTGTGTGTGTGCATGTGTGTGTGAGAAAGAGAGAGATAGAGAGCATGGAGGGAGAGGGAGAAGCAGACCCCTGCTGAACAGAGAGCCAGTTTCCAGGATCGATCCCAGGATCCTGAGATCATGACCTGAGTGGAAGGCAGATGCTTAACTGAATGAGCCACCCAGGTACCCCATACACAGAAATTACTAATAAAATATTTAAAAATTGAAACCAGCTATATATCAGAAGGATAATACATCATGACCACATGGAGTTTATTGGTTTAACATTCAAAAATAGATAAGAATACAAAAAATGGGGGAATTCATATGATTATATCAATAGATGAAGAACAAACCCTATACAAAATTCAACCTCTAGTCATGATTTTAAAATGAGATAACTCTACACAAAACTGGAACACCAGGAAACTACTTCAATCTTCAGTAAGGCATCTGTGGAAAAACCTGCAGATAGTATTATACTAATGGTTAGATATTAAATGCTTTCCCCTTATATTCAGTGAGTATGTCTACTCTTACTACTTACTCCAAAACTGCATTGGAGGTTGTAGCTATTGCAATAAGGTAATTTTTTAAAAAGGCATAAACAGGGGTGCCTGGGTGGCTCAGTGGGTTAAAGCCTCGGCCTTCAGCTCAGGTCATGATCCCAGGTTCCTGGGATAGAGCCCCACATCTGGCTCTCTGGGCAGCGGGGAGCCTGCTTCCCCTTCTCTCTCTCTCTGCCTGCCTCTCTGCCTACTTGTGATCTCTGTCTGTCAAATAAATAAATAAAATCTTTAAAAAAAAAAGGCATAAACAGGAATGGAAGAAGTAAGACTGTTTCTATTTGCAGATGACCATGACTGTTTATGTAGAAAATCCTCAGAAGTCCATAAGACAATTATTAAAACTAATGAGTGAAGTTATCAAGTTTTTAGGATAAAAGGTAAATAAATGAAAGTCAACTGCTTTTATATCATCTGATTGGAAAAATGAGTTATTGAAATTAAATGTAATTATTCAATTTGTAATAATACCAATAGATAAATTTGACAAAAATCCATGTATGACTTTTACACCAAACCCCACAAAATAGTGCTTAGAGGAATTATAGAAACTTATCTAAATGGAACAGTATACCATGCTTTTGGACTGGAAAACTCCCTATAGTTAAGATATCCATTCTCCCCAAGTTGATCTACCAGTTCCATGAAATTCTAATAAAATATAGCAAGATTTTTAGAAACTGGTAAGTTGATTTTCAACTTATTATGAAAACTCAAATGACCTAAAATAGTCACAATAATTTTTTAAGGGACAAATTTGGAGGTCTTACATTTCCCGATTTAAAGACCTACGATAAACTACAGCAATTAGGACATTGTGGTGTTGTCAAGAGGATAGATAAATACATCGAATAACAGAATGGAGAGCACAGGGACAATCTATACTTGCATGGTCAATTGATTATCCTTTTTTAAATTAAAATTTTTATTTTAATTCCAGCATAATTAACATAGTATTATATTAATTTTAGGTGTACAGCATAGTGATTCAACAATTCTATACATTACTCAGCACTAATCATGATAAGGGTACTCTTAATCCCTTTCATCTATTTTGTCCATCCCCCCCACTTGTCTCCCCTTTCATAAGCATCAGTTTGTTATCTATAGTGAGGAGTCCATTTCTTGGTTTGTCTCTCTCTCTTTTTTCTCTTGCTCACTTATTTTGTTTCTTAAATTCCATATATGAGTGGAGTCATGATATTTGACTTTCTTTGGCTGGCTTATTTTGTTTAGCATTATAATCGCTAGAGAGCTCCATCCATGTTGTAAATGGCAAGATTTCATTCTTTTTCCTGGCTGAATAATATTCCATTGTATATGTATATACCACCTCTTCTTTATCCATTCATCTGGATAGTTGGATACTTGGCCTGCTTCCATAATTTGGCTATTGTAAATAAGGCCCACAATAAATATATGGGTGCATGTATCCCTTTGAATTAGTGTTGTATCCTTTGGGTAAATACCCAATAGTGTGATTATTGGATCATAGGGTAGTTCTATTTTTAATGTTTTGAGGAAACTCCATACTGTTTTCCACAGTAGCTGCACCAGTTTACACTCCTACCAACAGTGCATGAAGATTCCTTTTTCTCAATATCCTCTCCAACACTTGTTTCTTGTGTTGATTTTTAGCCATTCCATCAGGTGTGAAGTAATATCTCAGTGTACTTTTGATTTGCATTTCCCTAATGATGAGTGACACTGAGCATCTTTTTATGTATCTGTTGGCCATCTACATTTCTTTTTTGGAGAAATTTATGTTCATATCTTCTGTCCATTTTTTAACTGGATTATTTGTTTTTTTGGGTTTTGTAATAGTTCTTTGTATATTTTGGATACTAACCCTTTATCAGAGATATCATTTGCAAATATCTTTTCCTATTCTGTAGGTTGCCTTTCAGTTTTGTTGATTGTTTCCTTCACGTTCAGAAGCTTTTTGTTTTGGTAAGGTCCCAATAGTTTATTTTTTGCTTTTGTTTCCCTTGTCTCAGAAGACATATCTAGAAAAAAGTTACTATGGCTGATGTCAGAAGGATTACTACCTGTGCTCTCTTCAATGATTTTTATGTTTTTAGGTCTTACATTTAGATCTTCAATACATTTTGAGTTTATTTTTGTATATGTTATAAAAAAGTGATCCAGTTTCATTCTTTTGCATGTGCATATAGCTGTCCAGTTTTCCCAACACCACTTGATGAAGAGGTTTTTCCCATTGCATATTTTTCCCTCCTTTTTCAGAGATCAATTGACGAAATAAATGTGGTCTTATTTCTGGGCTTTCTGTTCTATTTTATTCATCTGTGTGTTTATTTTTGTACCAGTACCATAACTGTTTTGATTACTACAGCTTTGTAGTATAATTTGAAATCTGGAATTGTGATACCTCCAGCTTTAAACAAACCTTTTTTTTCTTTTTCAAGATTGTTTTTGTTTCTTTGGGGTCTTTTGGGGTTCCATACAAATTTTAGGATTTTTTGTTCTAGTTCTATGAAAAATACTGTTGGAATTGCATTAAAGTACAGATTGCTTTGTGTAGTATAGACATTTTAACAATGTTTGCTCTTCCAATTCATGAGCATGGATTATCTTTTTACTTGTTTGTGTTGTCTTCAATATCTTTCATCAGTGTTTTACAGTTTTCAGTGTACAGGTTTTCACCTCCTTGATTAAGTTTATTCCTAGGTATTTTATTATCTCTGGTACAATTGTAAATGGGAATGCTTTCTTATGTTCTCTTTCTGTTGCTTAATTATTAGTGTATAAATGTCAGATTTCTGTACATTGATTTTTTAATCTGGCAACTGTACTAAATTCATTGAGAGTTCTATTAATTTTTTGGTGGAGTCCTGAGGGTTTTTTTATACATAGTATCGTGTCATCCACTAATAGTGAAAGTTTTACTTCTTCCTTACCAATTTGTAAATTTGTTGTAAAAAAAAATGAAATCCTGTCTTGTCTCTGACCTTAGGGGAAACACTCTCAGTTTTTCACCATTGACTATGATGTTAGCTGTGAGTTTTTCATATATGATCTTTATGGCGTTGCAGTATATTCCCTCTAATCCTACTTTGTTTAGGGATTTTTATCATAAATGGTCAACTTATTTTCAACAAAAATGTCAAGACAATTCAATGGGGAAAGAAGGTCTTTAACCAAGTGGTGTTGGAACAATTGGAGACATACTTTTTAGAAAAGGAACATTAGCACTTATTTCATACCATATATAATAATTAATTCTAAAAGAGTAGTCTAAATATAAATTGAGTACTATAAAACTTTTTAAAAAGCAGGAGAAACTCTTTATAAAAATGAAAAAAAAGATAAATCTTTTTAAAATTTTTTATAGGTGTCTCAAAAAGTTAAAAATATACATACTATTTGACCCAGCCATTTTGATCTTAGGTATTTACATTAGTAAGAAGTGAAAATTTATGTCCACTCAAAGACAGCTGTGGATTGACATCGTCCCAAAATGTAAACACCCCAAATGTCTAATGATAGGTGAATGATAAAAGGTGGTATGTCCATACATTAGAACAGTACTTAGCCATAAAAAGAACTGCCATTGCATATAGCAACACAGGTGAATCTCAAAATGTTATGCCAAGTGAAAGAAGACAGACACAAAAGATTTTTAACTATATTTTTAACTATATGATATGTTAATCATAAAATTCATATTTATTTAAGTGGGAAAAAAGGTAGATTAATGGTCAACTCGAGGAAGGGTGAAGAGAAAGAGATTACAAAAGAGCATGAGGAATCTTTTGGGGAGGTTGGAAATGTTTTGTATCTTGATTGTGGCCTTGGTTTCACAGGTATATACAACTATCAAAACTGAAAATTATGGTCTTTAATTAGATTTAGTTTATTGTAAGTAAATCATTTTTTGAAAAGTAACTTTCAATAAAGTTAATAAGAACAGAAAAGGACATGCATAAATCCTTAAAAGATCACCTCTTAAATAGCCGGGTGATGGGTATTAAGGAAGGTGCGTGTTATAATCAGCTGGGTGTTATGCACAAATAATGAATCATTGAACACTACGTCAAAATCTAAAAAAAAAAAAAAGAGAGAGAGTGAAAAAATAATTAACATAATAAACTACTTGTCAGATTAAAAAAAAATAGAAAAATAGGGACCTAGAGGAGCTTGAGTGAGTTTTGTGGGTTTTGTTTTTTTTTTAAGATTCTTTTTTTTTTTTTTTAAGATTTTATTTATTTATTTGACAGAGAGAGACACAGTGAGAGAGGGAACACAAGCAGGGGAGTTGGAAAGGGAGAATCTGGCTTCCAGCAGAGAAGGGAACCCGATATGGGGCTGGATCCTAGAATCCTGGGATCATGACCTGAGCTGAAGGCAGACGCTTAAATGACTGAGTCACCCAGGAGCCTCTTGACTAAGTTTTTAAAGAAAGCATTTGGAGATAGACATTAGTGATTTTTTTTTTTTAAAGATTTTATGTATTTATTTAACAGAGAGATAGCACAAGTAAAGCAGAACAGCAGACAGAGGGAGAGGAAGAAGCAGGCTCTCCACTGAGCAGGGAGCCCCATGTGGTGCTTGATCCCAGGACCCTGGGATCGTGACCTGAGCCTAAGGCAGACACTTAGCCGACTGAGCCATTCAGGTGCCCCTAGACACTAGTGATTATTAATGTCAGGGTGATTCAAACATTTCAGATTTGAAATGCCATCTGGAACACTGTATAAATACATAATTTCTTAGCCACAAGTTACAAAATCCAAATCAATAGAACCAACAGATTTTTGTTAAGTTTGGTGTAAACTCATTTCACAGCAAATCCTGACCTGAAATGATTTGAAACTATTTATAGTCTTTATTTATCCCACTCAATGTATGTTTTACAGTAGATGGATAAACGTATTTGTTCACAGGGTATTTCCCTTGGCACTGCTGTGGTGTATCACATACAGTATATGTACTGGATTCTTTCTTAAATCTGAAAAATTCTGAAATATATCTAACCCTATGGGGGTCACACAAAGGATGTGGAATTCTACTAACGGGTCAAGAGTTTTCTCCTGCTGTGCTATGAGTTTAGTTAAAAATTCAGCCCTTCCATTTCTTATAGATGGGTGATATGCAAATCCATAGGCATTTTATGTAAAACTAAGCATTGTTCACTAGTAAAATAAGTGTATTAAGAGGATCAACTAGTAATTCATACTTAACTGAATGTTATCTTATTATTGTAGAAACAAGTTAAAGTATTCCACTAATGCTTGTTACTATTCGGCAAGTTCCATTGCACATGCATACAGGCAGATAGATGGAGTTTCTGCAATTTTAGGAAAGAATGCTTTGTGTAGTAGTAAGCCATCAGTGTTACCTTGACTTGCTTGATTTTGGATTGCTGTTCTTTCTAACAGATGACTATTGGTTTGTCTTCATTATTATCAATGCATTTTATTATAGATTGGTTAGCCTTACAGTGAAAAAGAAAGCATATTTTAGGGCTATAATCTCTTAATATCTGACTTTAAAACATGTATACATGACATTTCGAACATGAATTACCCATATCCGTTTACTAAAGCAGATATGTGAATATAAATCCTCAAAAATCTTACACTTCATTGATCTATCTTTGTGTTTTTTCCTGCCAGAAAGTGGGGACCAATAGAGGAAGTAGGTCCTGGTAGCTCCCCCACCCACAGAATCTTTGTGGTAAAACAAAATAAATAAATTTTAAGAACATTGCTATGGAGACGTTAAATGGTAACACTAGGTTAGGACTTAGAACTAAGTTTCACTGAAGAGCAGAACCAGCCTTAGCAACTTGGTAAGAGCTACAGAGCACCAATCTGAATAGGACTGAGGGCTTTCCAGGGCCCCAAGTTATGGAAGTTCCTAGGAGCAGTGGTGAAAGAGATGGCTACATGCCAGTGCAGAGACATCTGACACAGGGGAAGATCTCTGGAGGCCAAGTGGGAAAGGTCTTAGAAAAGGTCTATCTTGGGAAAGGCAAAAATGAAATATTGAGGTATGGTGGGGGATGGGGTGTGGGTGGGCATTTAAGGCATGTAAAAAATTATCTGAAGCTCAGGGGAGTGTATTCAGAGAAATTCCTTTATATAGGTAGGAAACAAACAAACAAGCAAAAACCAAAGACTAAGCCTATGGGCTAATATTGGGGGTCAGTCAGGGGATAAATTGGGAAGCTGGTGAAGGTAAGGCCAAGATTTCCTCCAATTCAAATTTAGCTTCAGTGACAGTCTGAGCAGCTTAAACTGATTTTAAGAACCATAAAAAAGATTTCAAGAATTATATAATAGAGATTTCAGGTACCATTTTCAGAAAGGAGTCAGGAACTTGAGCCCAGGAATAATGATTAAGAGAATAATAAACATGTCTTTATAGCCTTGCAATAGAATAGTAGTTATGACTGGAAGATGAAAAGACAACAGGGATGTGAGATACAGGTGGTAGGGAGTGCTGGGGTGGCGGTGCAGAAGGCAGTCTCTGGGATGGCTCTCAGTGATCTCGCTTCCTGGTATTCACCTCCATATGTAATCCCCTTTTCTGGATTTGTGACTTGCCTCTAGTGAAGAGAGTACAGAAGTGATGAGATGTTGCTTCCAAGATTATGTTACAACAAAGCCGTGGCTTCTGTCTCGAGACCTCTCTGAGATCCCTCTTCTGGAGGAAGCAAGCTGCCGTATCATGAGAAGGTCCTGTGGAGAGGTCTCTGTGGCAGGGGACCTAGACTTGCCAACAAACACAGCGAATTTGGTAAAAGAGCCTCCCACTTCCTCCATCCCTGGTCAAGCCTCCACATGAAACTGTAGGTGTGGCTAATGGCTTGACTACAGTCTCCTGAGAGACTTTGAGACACAGGCATCTGAGTAAGCCATGCCCAGATTCCTGACCTATAGAGACTGTGAGATAACAAATGTTTGTTTTAAGATGATAATTTTCAGAGTAATTTGCTATGCAGAAATTAATAATACATAGGCTGTCCCATTTTACAGCCAACACTAGGGTTTTGTTTTTGTTTTTGTTTTTGTTTTTTTTTTAAGATCTCTAATAAATAAGAATACAGGACCTATGACCAGAGCAAGGAGATCATGGACAGGGTGGCTTAGTTAGGAATGGGGACTGAGTTGGGGTTTAGATATATTCAGTAGAGGAATTAGATAATGAGTACAGTGCTAATGTATTGGAGTCAGTCAGACCTGAATTTGAATATTCCTCAGTATTTTTATCTGTCAGATGGGCCTTTGTGTAGATTAAATGCGATTTAAAAGTATTTTACAGGATGCCTGGCTTTCAAGCGCTCAAAAAATGACCCTTACTGACAACAAGCTAAACCCATTTATTTCTTCTTGCTTAAGACAGGTTATAAAATTAAGTTTGTAGTGTTCATCTGATGCTAAACTGAGACAGAAGTCCTCTGGAGCCCTGATTATTAAAGTTAGGCATAAATAGTCACATGAGTTGTCATCTTTTGACTATAATGGGATCTGGACAGGCAGTGGAGGAGGTCATTGAGAGGACATGACTACCTGTTGATCCTTGAGCTTGAGCCTGGTGATCAGACCTTTACCTCCTTCACAGTTTTGTGTATTCTGCTTATCTTCCCCATGCTAGAAGCTGTCCCAAGGACACAGCCTTAAGATAGCAATGTAGTATTAAGATCATCTGAACAGTGTATATGTTTGAACACTTTAAGGCCTCTATATAAACTTTTAGGCTTCTGGCAGGTAGGCGAAGAGATCTAACTTTCCTGCAGCCCCCAAGACAAGCCTTATAAGTGAATTCCCTACCTTTTTAAACCTGGCATCTCCCAATATGGAGTAGGCCTGTCTCTCTTCAGTCTCTCCTTGCTGTACATCCCTTGTGTACAGGGACAGTTTGCAAACCAACAATGGAAAGATGAGTGAGGCTGAGACAAACATCAAAGACCACAGGGATCTCTTTCAAGAGAGGAGGTAGCTAGAACGAAGTGATGGTTCTATGTACTGTGGACTGGGGTTACCATTTTGAGATGTGTCAGAAATTTAGGTAGTATGGTAGAAGGAGAATGTGGTACTGTGGGATTTAAAATTTATGATTTAATTTCAATTTCTGGTATGCAGAGGTCCCTCTGTGGGACTAAGCTAGTGAAAAAATCAAACTCACCCATTTCTGCATTGTGATCATCAATTTTAAGAGCCCCAGGAGAGATGAGGTATCTTTGGTCCGATAACCATGAAACATTTTTATGTAAGTGGGTTATTAACATTCTCCAGTTGCCCTTTTACTTTCCTTTATAGTTACAGAATAAAAATTAAGTCAACATATACATATTTCTAGCTAGACTGATGTTTTCTAAGCTGAATGACATTCAGCTTAAAAATTTAAATTCTTGGGGCGCCTGGGTGGCTCAGTGGGTTGGGCCGCTGCCTTCGGCTCAGGTCATGATCCCAGGTCCTGGGTTCGAGTCCCGCATCGGGCTTTCTGCTCGGCGGGGAGCCTGCTTCCTCCTCTCTCTCTGCCTGCTTCTCTGCCTACTTGTGATTTCTCTCTGTCAAATAAATAAATAAAATCTTTAAAAAAAAATTTAAATTCTTGGTGGACATGCATGTATGCTTGCTTTCTATTGATGATGTCATGAAAGATTGTGAGGGAACCTTGCTTTGTGTATAATTAGAAGCATGATGTTCAGAACATAACTTGAATAATGAAAATATTTGCTCTTAACTGAAGGATACTGAATCAAATTCATCTGCTGATAGCACTCACTGAGAATAGAAGAAATGGGAGAATAAGATGAGAAATCTTAAATACAGAATGCTTTTATAGGGAGATTTATGTTCCACAATTAGGTGTTTAAGATGTGAAAGATGATTGATATTATGACCTTCTACAATTTGATTGAAAATAACATCCATGAATATCTATTAATGGTGGAAACAGTCACAGCTAAATATGAAGACATGAACTTTGTTCCTTGAGAGCATTATTACCAAAGATCTTGAAGAAGATATTAAAATAAGTCACTCCTAATCCCAGTACTCAAACACAAATTTTCATTCTTTGCACCTTGCTTTCTGAGCCTTGTCTGTGACATACATGCTTTCGTGCAGCTTTTCTATGCCTAAAATCATACAAACATTTTTGTTATTCCTACATAGCATTTTAAATGTCCTTTTAAATGGTTGCATAAAGCACTATCAGGGTGCTTGCTATAATTTACTAAAGCAATCTTCCTTTATAAGAAGTTTGTTATTTCCAAATGACATGTCATCTTAAATTAAGTATTTGGACTGCACCTGATCTACAGAGATGCTGCAGTTCTAGGTTTTGCACACTAGTGTCATTATTTCAGTGCAACAGAGTAAAGTGACTCCTATAGTTTTAACCAAAATATAACACTTTTCAGTTGCAGATATAGATAGATAAGAAGGAACATTTGACAAATAGCTAGACAGAATTAATCTCTACATCATAGGTCCCCATTTAGTTCCACTTCTGTGTTCCATGGAAATTTTTTTTAGTGTTAAAAAGAGAAATGATATTAAAGTGAGTTTTAACTGTCTCCAAAACACAAAACTTTATTTCAAATTCAATTATTCCCTTGATTGAATATTTATTTTGTTTCTGTAGAATAAAATTTAGGTATATTCTGTGCAGATATTTAAGTCAAATTTGCAGAGAAAGTAGTTTTATTTGAGTTGAATTTACACAGAGAAAGTAGTTTTTAATAATATGTATATATCCAGGAACCTGGGTGGCTCAGACAGTTAAGCTTCTGACTCTTGATTTTAGCTCAGATCATGATCTCAAGGTCATGAGATTGATCTCCATGTTGGGCTTCATGCTCTCAGTATAGAGTCTGCTTGAGATTCTCTCCCTCTCTCTCTGCTCCTCCCCCAGCTTGAGCTCACACACTCTCTTTCTAAAATAAATAAATCCTTAATATGGATATGTCTTTGGCTGTTGTTTTTATGTGTGATTTGAGCATCCTGAAATCCAAATTTTACAAAAATATGTAATATATATCTCTATATTACACACATATGTATATATATGTGTGTGTGTGTGTGTGTGTGTGTGTGTGTGTGTTTGTACAATTTTGCTTAGCTAGCCTGCTAAGGTGACAAAATTTTTATCCATTTCTTTTTGTTAGGTTGCTGACTTAGAGAAATAAAAGCATTCTCTTCCTTGGAAGATAAAAATGTTGCCATATATGTATCTTTGAACATTTTTGAATTATTTACTTTAACCTAGCGTAATTTATTTTATTTGATCCCTTCCAGAAGCAGGATCTGAAGAAATTCAACTGGGGCCAAAAGCAGGATAGCATGGGAGTCAAGGTTCAGTGTTAGAATTTGGCCAAAAGAAAGCAGGCAAGGAAGAGATATCCTAGTAATCTAGGATAAGCAGGATGGAGATCTGCTTGTTTAGTGCATTGTGGACTAAAAATAAATCTAATCAACATTATTAATTATATTATTTCAAATCTATTGCAGTTAACTGGAGTCTTAGTCTATGGTTCTTATATGGTGAGAGATCTTAAGAATTCCTTTTAAGACCTGAACAATGCACTTTCAATCTTGAAGGAAATCGCACATAGTACACAACATTGGATAAACAATACTTATTCAAAGTTAGAATTGTTAAGGCTACTCATTTCACCATAGATTTGCTTTGGGCACGCAATATTTTTCCTGAATTTATAATTAACTTTATCCTTTTGTTTGTCTCAAAGTTTATGTGGATGGTCTATACTTAGAAGCATCTTTTAATCCTGCAAATAATAGCTGCATGTAAAACAGAAGAAATAATGGAGTCTTCTGTGCAGAACAAAGTAGTGTATCACTATGTCCAGATCTTTTGTTAACCAAAACAAGCACATTTTAAAGCAAGTTGTCTCATGCCCGGCTGTCTAGTAGCTTTCATGAAAAAATTATTTTTAGCAAAATTAAAAATGGCCTGGATCAAAAGAATTCTTTTGATTTGTAACATAATGTGTGAAAAATGGAGTATATCTAAGATCTATTTCTCTAGAACCGAGTGAAATAGGTTCAAAGTGAAGTCATATATTGTCCAAACAAAGTGTGAATCGGACATTTTGCTCCTCCTTTTTTGTTCTATTTTTATAAATAATATCTTCATTTTTCTGATCATAAAAGTATCATATAGTCATTGTAGAAAATTTGGAATATATAGGAAAAATATAAAGAAGAAAATAAAAATCAATGGCAGTCCCCCAGCACGCACAGCTCTTCCTTGACACAGTCAATTCAGTAAGACATTTTCTTTAGAAATATTGGTTGGTTCAGGAGTAAGTATATGACTTTAGATGGTGAATTATGTCCAGTGAGACTCAGTACTCTTCCCCTCCACCCCAAAACTGTTAAGGGAGCCTAGAACTGCCAGGGGGCAGAATTTACCATGGGGAGTCCCCAGGGGGAGTGTATTGGGGGATGGAGAAAAAAGGCCCAAGTCTCCAAACATGATTTTGAGCCCCCAAATCTAGCCCTGTAAGAGACCAACAACTCAAGACATGTAAGTCAGTAATTTTTACCTCTTTTTTTCCCTCCCTAATTTAGTGAGTATTTGTAGTAAGGTGAGTGTTTGTCAGTTGCATCCAAAAAGCTTCTGGTTTATCAGCCCATTGACTAAACCCCTGCTCTGTGGAGTTACCACAGCAATTAAACAGTCAAAATTCTTTATGAAACAATTCTGCGTACCTAACACTTTGGTGAGAAACATGGAAAAAAAAAAAAAACAACAAAGTAGATTATTCTTGTACAAGGTTGTAGTTAGAACTCATTTCTATTGTTCCTACCAATTTATTGACTTCTTTGGTTATGGGGTATGTCAAATATGGAAAAAAACATTGAATTCCTCTAATCTGGGGATCAAATATGTTGGCTCTGGTGCTACAAAACCTTCCTCTCTTATCCAAGGAAGACACTCCAAATGGATCATGACACTCAGTTGACTGAGCCTAAATTTGGCCTTAGGGTCTTTGCGTTCCAGAAAGTCACAGCCATCAACTGGAGTCAGTTCTCAAGATGAACCTATTTATTACTCCTGCTCAGTCCATTCCCCTCATTTAAAGACAGGAAAGCATAGTACCTGTGGAGTTAAGTAACTTGTTCATGATCACCCAGGTGGTTAGTGACAGTGAGCTCTTTTTCTGGTTATTGCTAACTTCTTCCAGGTAGCTAAAATCATCATCTGTAAAAATCCCTCAGTGGTTACCTGTGCTATGCATAGAACTTTATTGGTTTAGACAAATAATGTGACATATATTTCTTATTTTAAAACATTCATACCTGTTACAAGTTGCATCAGTTACTGCTGTGTAATAGATAATTACAAAAATTTCTGACATACATGCGATAAAAACCACTTATTTTGGTGTGGTGCATGGCTCTGCTGATCTCTGCTGGGCTCAGCTGGAGCACATAAAGGTTGGGTCTACTCTACATGTTTCATTCTTCTTGGACCAGCGGACCAACTAGGATGTGTTCTTCTTATGGTGGGGGCCCTCTAACTAAAAGAAGTTTCTGAGTCCCAGCTTACTTAATGTCTCATTGGCCAAAGCAAGTGACATCACAAGTAGAGAACTACACACAACTTCTGCAGCAGGAGCTAAAATGTTACATGGCAAAAAGCTTGGACAAAAGGAAGAATGAAAAATTGGGGTCAATAATAAAATCCACCATATAAGTCAGAAAGGAAAATTATAGGATGCCATAAAAATACATAAATGAAGGAAGACCCGATCTAGTTTGGGAGAGCTTTTCATAACCAATATTCTCTTCATGGAAGCCATTATATGGTTATCAGCTGAAGATATAAGAAACTTCCATGCAGGGATAACAGCTTGTATAAATGTTCTCTGGAGGAACAGAGAGGCCAGAACGTAAGAAGCATTGAAGGCATGGGGTAGAGGAGTGGGAGATGACATTAGAGAAGTGGGTAGGGCCTGACTGTTCAGATAGTTCTATTATCCAGTAAAAGGTGAGATGCAATTGATTGGTGTTAAATAGAGAAGCGACATAAATGTAATTTGTATTTGGAAAAGATCACTGGCTAGAATGCAGAGAATTAATTTTAGGGGGCAACAATGAAATGGTAAGAGCAAACAATAGATCCTACTTTCAAGTAGGGCAATAGGGTGAGGACAGAGAGAAATGAACACAATCAAGAGATAGTTTGAGGGTAGAATCAAGAGGACTCAGGTTCTTATACTGCATGTTTCTGTTCTCTTTACCTCAGTCACATGTACTTTCTTTCAATTCCTACTCTCACCAGGTACCTTCTACCGCAAAGTCTTCATTATGCCATTTGTTATAACTGGTACACTCTTCTACTTTCTTTGCCTATTTTAGCTCTTAATCATCCTTCATATGTAAGTTTCAACATCACTTCCTTAGGGAAGAAGGATCTGATCTTTCAAAAAAATATTGTGGGTCTTCATAGCATGAAATGACTCTTTTGCATAACACTGATATAATCGAAATTTCACATTTGTTTTATGGTCTTTTGCTTAGTGCCTATCTCTGCCCACTAAGCCTTGAGTACCATAAAGACAAATACTGTATTTGGGTTTATTTATCACGATGTTCCCAGTTCTGAGCTCAGTGCCTATATATGCAGTAGTTATTTAAAGTGTGACTTGAATGAGTGCTTCTGAATAGAACATTTGGATGCATATTGGGTACATAAATGCTTAAGGTGATCAGTTGTTATAGGAGTCAATATTTCTGAAGTTAATTTCCATCTAGTAAAATCAGGATGAAACAAAAAAAAAGCTGAAAATCAAAATCAGCAATAATTTTCAGAGAGATAACTAAGTATTTAAGCAGAAACTGAATATGCTTCTCTATAAAAGCTTTGATGCCTACAGCAAGGGCACCTCTGTGACCTGATGAATATGATCAATACATTCCATAGATTGAAGATTAAAAGTAAGCCACTGAGTTGCAATAAGAATCATATTAAAATTCATAGCACTCTTAAGTGACAAGAAGTCTGTTGGAGCAGAACCCAGGTAAAATTTACATTTGCTCTGGGGCATCACCTCTGTGTCATGTTTCCTCCCCCCAGTCAGTGAACGGAGGCCCCAGAAGCCCTTGAAAAAGGGTCACTTTTGAGCCTTGAGAGTGCAAGAAAAAGATTAGGCAGAGCATCCTGAAGTAATCATGGAGCAAAAAATAAATTGCATCCTTTGCCATCAACAAAAAAGATGCATCCTTTGCCATCAACAAAAAAGAAATTACAGCAAACGAGGCTATCCCAGAGGCCATTTAAATCTCCTTAAACTTTTGCTTCATTCTAATCACTATACCCGAAAGACCTTTGAGTTTGTTCTTTATGGCTTATAGTTTTGTATTCCAGAAAACTCCAAAAGAAAACATGAGATGGCAGGAAAGAAGCAAAAAGACTTTAGGAAATAAATGTTTATAATTTAGGATTTCTTAATGGCATTTTTCTTTGTGTGTGTGTGTGTGTGTGTGTTTGTGTGTGTGTGTGTGTGTGTGTGTGTTACTGTGGCTGCAAAAAGTATACTCTAGAAAGAACTGTCACTTGAATGCTGGGTGCCCTGTGCCCACTGTCTTAGATCCTTAGTTACTGCCTCTACTACTAGTACTAGTACTACTAGTACTACATTAGTAATACTACTACTACTTGCAGTTACAGTTGGAATGTTACTGGACTACATCCAATATCTTAGGTTACAATGAGCCTTTCAGAATATTTTCTTAGGTAGCACAATGTTAGGCAAATAGCCCAGTCTGATGAATCCTGTGGTCTGCTATTCCTTCTGCCTTGACTGCCTTATTCTTCAATTGGCGTAAGGGGTTTGCTTTCTCTCTGTAGGGTAACAATGCAATTCAGAGTTCTAAGAACTTCAAGCATTTGGACTCATTGCAAGTGAGATTTTTTTCTTGCACTAAATATGAAGAAACTTGTAAAAGTTGTACATGGTGGCCTTTTCATGGAAGACAGTGCATATGGTAGTTTTCATCCTCGGGTATTTTTAGCAGTTTCAGGCTCTTAACTCTTACCTGTTCTTTTTTTTTTTTTTTTTTTTTTGCTAAATATTTTCAAGTGTGTGTGTGTGTGTGTGTGTGTGTGTGTGTGTATAAATATATATATAGCTTTGAATTTTTTTTAAAAGATTTTATTTATTCATTTGAGAGAGAGCAAGAGGAGAATGAGCGGGGTGAGGGGCAAAGGGAGAGGGATTAGCAGATTCCCTGCTGAGCAGGGAGCCCAACACAAGGCTCAGGGCTTGATCCCAGGACCTTGGGATCATGATTTGAGCCAAAGGTAGATGCTTAACCTGCTGAACCACCCAGGTGCCCCAGGGTTTTATATTTCCTTTGAATCCACATTCTTCTAAGTTACTTTGGTAGTTATTTGCAATAAAGCATTTTTTTTTTTTTTTAAGATTCAGAAATCAGAAAAAATGTAGTGAAAAAACTCTGGATGTGATTTTTGTGAGACAAATTAAGTAAGTATTAAGAAAATGAACATTCTGTCCATGATGAAAACTTACAGAATGTGAAATATGCCATTTCTAAGCTACTGTACCTAGACTGACAAAGTGTAGATGATTTGAGGTATGAAAGTGAAGGCTTTTAGAGCTGCAACCTTCTGTGGAATATTTTTCTTCACCAGTTGTGCTCAGTCACCCAAATTTCTAGATTCTATTCCAAGCTAAGGCTTTAATCAAAAATGTAGTTTCCTGAGTCTACCATGGTAACTGAGACTATGGCATCATTTTCTGAACAATAATTCTGATTGCTGATAATTTCCTCATGAAGCCTAGAAATCAAAACTACCAGTATTTATTAAGTTTTCACTATATGCCCAGTGGATTTTAGAAAGCAGAAGTGATGTTATCTGCGTCTGGAGAGCTTTCAGTCAATGAGGAAATAATATAAGACAATAGATGATCAAGAGTTAGGTCTGTGTTACAATCTACAAGTGTTGTGGGATGCCAACAATGGGGAAGATGACAGGCTTTGGGGTTACCTGAGGGGGAGATAGAACTTGAGCCAACTATGAAGAGCGTGTAAGCTTTGAAAGGATCGATATGATGGAAGGGGGGAATACTCATAAGGAATGAAGAGGGGAACATCTGGTTATAGCAAGATATAGCAATGAGTGAGACCTGGGTGAAATGGATTAAGCTATAGGAAAAGGGAAGAAGTAAAGGCATCAAGGAAGGAGGTAGTGGAATATGGCTTGAAAATTGTACACCACTGCAGCCTCCTTTAAATCCTGTACTTCTGACTTTTTATTCTAATAGAGTTTGTTTGCCAGAGAAAGGAGTTTGATCCTCTATTGAACAAGGGAATTCATGATGAAATTAAGCACGTTTCAGTAGGCTTAACAAGGCAGTTATCCAAAGATTGCAGGAGAGAGGAACTAGAATTAAAAGACCAAGTAGGAAGTTACTGCAGCCATTTAGTATAACACAGTGAAGACATAAATCAGGGTTTGGTAAACTTTCTATAAAGGGTAAGTTAGTAAATATATTAGACTTTTTAGACCATACGATTTCTGTGGCAACTACTGGACACAATATATAAACAAATAAGTATGGCTTTTTTTTTTTTTTAAGATTTTATTTATCCATTTGACAGACAGAGATCACAAGTAGGCAGAGAGGCAGGCAGAGAGAGAGAGAGAGGAGGAAGCAGGCTCCCTGCAGAGCAGAGAGCCCGATGTGGGGCTCGATCCCAGGACCCTGGGATCATGACCTAAGCCAAAGGTAGAGGCTTTAACCCACTGAGCCACCCAGGCACCCCAAGCATGGCTGTGTTTTAATTAAACCTTATTTACAAGACAGAGTGTTTATTTGGTCTGTAGGTCATAGTTTATGGACTTCTGGTCTCAACCACATGGTGACATGGAAATGAAAAGAAGGAAACAAATTGAGATGTTGAAAAAGTTGTTATATTCTAATATCTGCTTGCATAAAAGGGATTAGGAGATGAATGAACCAAAGATTTCAAACAATGCATCAGTCCTTGAAATGTCAGTATGAGATTCATCAATGTGGAGATCACAAGTTAATTCACAAAAGTTATTTGTTGAAGGTGAAGAATAAAGTTAAGGACTATTAAGATAGAATGGGATAGAGTAGTGATTGGCCTCTGGGATGGTGTTGATATTCTGTTATTTGACCTAGATGTCGGTTACACTGGAGTGTATACTTTGTAAAAATTTTTATGAAGATGTACAATTACGCTTTTTGTCTTTATGGTGTACTTCAATAAATGATTAAGGAGGTTGAAAAGAGAGTAAAACTAGTGAAAGGACAAAGAAATCATGATCATAAAAGTAGAAGAACCAGAAGAAGGAAATATCACAAAAACTAAGAGAAGGTAGAAGAAGAGAGACTAATCAGCAGGCCCGAAGAAAGAGGTATGGTTAAAATGAGGGTAAAGAAATGGGCTTAAGTGGAACTAGAAAGTAAAAGATTATCTCCAAATGGTAACTTCAGTGGAGTGGTTTGTTGAAAATTAGTTTTTAAGCAGAAAAGAGGGGATAAGGAAATGGAATCATCTGTTAAAGCACTCAAGGACAGTGACCATAAAAGAAAAGATAAAAGTAAGATGTATTGAAAGGAGTAATAGAACAGAGTGTGTGTTTTATTTCTTGTTGTTTTTAATGAGAAATACTGTATATGTTTGAGAAAAAGAGAAAATAAACCAGTGTGTAAGATTAAAGATGTTAATAAGTGATGGAGAACATATGTGACAAAATAAAGTGGATAAGAAGAATGTTTACCTCTAAAAAATAAATAGCATAATCATAAAGAAAAATAAGATAAATTTAGATCAAGACTTACTCAAAAGATCAGATCTATCCATGGGGTGGAAGCCATGTGTCCAGTTTTGTTTGCACATGTATGGAAAGAGTTAATTTGGAAGACAAAGGAAGGAGGAAAATCTCTTTAACTTTAGGAATAAGTTAGTCAAAACTGATTGGAAATGATTGTTAAAGAATAAAGTGCAATTCCAAGATATTCCCAAAAGAATTTCACTGAATAATTTGCCTTATGTCCATGCAACTGTGATTATGAATGTGGTCAGTCGACACATCAGATTACAGATTCTATAAACAATATCATTATTGTATTATTGTGTTACAAGGGAAATTCCACTTCTTTGAAGATCCATCTTGGTATTGCAGTGTTTCTCTTTAGTACAGTCTATTTTATGGAATTAGTATAATGAAGTTGAAAAGGAATCTGGCATAACTAATTTATGAAACAAACATTCTAATACTCAGATCAAAGCTCTAAGTGGTTTAAATTTACAAAAGTATTTAATCAAATGAACATATACGGTATACACACACAAACTAAAAAATTCAATGATATTTCTTTATATAATCTTGAAGAGGGTTATGTTAAACATATATAAGATGCAATTAAAATCAGACTTCTAATTTTAAGGACTCTGGGTATTTATTTAAGTGTTTTCATCACTTGTAATTCACTTTGAAAATATGCCAAACCCCATCAGATCCACTAAAATTAAGACCATGAAGCAATAAATAAAAATCAAATCACTTTGTGAAATTGTATTATATGGGTATAATTGGATACACCTAGCTGCCTCATCCTGATACTTAATAAACATTTTTCACATTACAATAAAATTACCAGTCCTCACTGAACTATGTATGCAAAATTGATCAAACAGTTGAACCTTAATGAGCAGAGATATTTGCATCTCATTACTAGGTTGTATAATTCTGCTCATAAATTTTATGAAATATTTTTAATGTTCAATTCATTTCAGATGAAAGTGAAAAAAAATTTTTAAATATCTATCCTGAAGTCTTTTATTCCTCAGTAATGCTCTTTTACAAATATTCTTTCATTTTAATAAGGTGGATCGAACCATGCTAAGATTACAAATTTTAATTAAAGTTCCATAACTTGATGGATTATTCTCGAAGGTCCATGAAATATTTATCAGTCAGTTGGATCAAGACAACGTTTTACAACATGCACATATTTAAGTAACTTTAATCGTGGTGGGCCTTAACTATTTTGATTAGCATTAACTATTCTTTTTTTTTTAATTTTTTATAAACATATATTTTTATCCCCAGGGGTACAGGTCTGTGAATCGCCAGGTTTACACACTCCACAGCACTCACCATAGCACATACCCTCCCCAATGTCCATAACCCCAGCCCCCTTCTCCCACCCCCCCTCCCTCCAGCAACCCTCAGTTTGTTTTGTGAGATTAAGAGTCACTTATGGTTTGTCTCCCTCCCAATCCCATCTTGTTTCATTTATTCTTCTTCTACCCCCTTAACCCCCCAATGTTGCATCTCCTCTCCCTCATATCAGGGAGATCATATGATAGTTGTCTTTCTCCGATTGACTTATTTCGCTAAGCATGATACCCTCTAGTTCCATCCACGTCGTCGCAAATGGCAAGATTTCATTTCTTTTGATGGCTGCATAGTATTCCATTGTGTATATATACCACATCTTCTTTATCCATTCGTCTGTTGATGGACATCTAGGTTCTTTCCATAGTTTGGCTTTGTAGACATTGCTGCTATAAACATTCGGGTGCACGTGCCCCTTCGGATCACTACGTTTGTATCTTTAGGGTAAATACCAGTAGTGCAATTGCTGGGTCATAGGGTAGTTCTATTTTCAACACTTTGAGGAACCTCCATGCTGTTTTCCAGAGTGGTTACACCAGCTTGCACTCCCACCAACAGAGTAGGAGGGTTCCCCTTTCTCCGCATCCTCGCCAGCATCTGTCATTTCCTGACTTGTTCATTTTAGCCATTCTGACTGGTGTGAGGTGATATCTCATTGTGGTTTTGATTTGTATTTCCCTGATGCCGAGTGATGTGGAGCACTTTTTCATGTGTCTGTTGGCCATCTGGATGTCTTCTTTGCAGAAATGTCTGTTCATGTCTTCTGCCCATTTCTTGATTGGATTATTGGTTCTTTGGGTGTTGAGTTTGATAAGTTCTTTATAGATTTTGGACACTAGCCCTTTATCTGATATGTCATTTGCAAATATCTTCTCCCATTCTGTCAGTTGTCTTTTGGTTTTGTTAACTGTTTCCTTTGCTGTGCAAAAGCTTTTGATCTTGATGAAATCCCAATAGTTCATTTTTGCCCTTGCTTCCCTTGCCTTTGGCGATGTTCCTAGGAAGATGTTGCTGCGGCTGAGGTCGAAGAGGTTGCTGCCTGTGTTCTCCTCAAGGATTTTGATGGATTCCTTTCTCACATTGAGGTCCTTCATCCATTTTGAGTCTATTTTCGTGTGTGGTGTAAGGAAATGGTCCAATTTCATTTTTCTGCATGTGGCTGTCCAATTTTCCCAACACCATTTATTGAAGAGGCTGTCTTTTTTCCATTGGACATTCTTTCCTGCTTTGTCGAAGATTAGTTGACCATAGAGTTGAGGGTCTATTTCTGGGCTCTCTATTCTGTTCCATTGATCTATGTGTCTGTTTTTGTGCCAGTACCATGCTGTCTTGATGATGACAGCTTTGTAATAGAGCTTGAAGTCCGGAATTGTGATGCCACCAACTTTGGCTTTCTTTTTCAATATTGCTTTGGCTATTCGAGGTCTTTTCTGGTTCCATATAAATTTTAGGATTATTTGTTCCATTTCTTTGAAAAAAATGGATGGTACTTTGATAGGAATTGCATTAAATGTGTAGATTGCTTTAGGTAGCATAGACATTTTCACAATATTTATTCTTTCAACCCAGGAGCATGGAACATTTTTCCATTTCTTTGTGTCTTCCTCAATTTCTTTCATGAGTACTTTATAGTTTTCTGTGTATAGATTCTTAGTCTCTTTGGTTAGGTTTATTCCTAGGTATCTTATAGTTTTGGGTGCAATTGTAAATGGCATTGCCTCCTTAATTTCTCTTTCTTCTGTCTTGTTGTTGGTGTAGAGAAATGCAACTGATTTCTGTGCATTGATTTTATATCCTGACACTTTACTGAATTCCTGTACAAGTTCTAGCAGTTTTGGAGTGGAGTCTTTTGGGTTTTCCACATATAGTATCATATCATCTGTGAAGAGTGATAGTTTGACTTCTTTTTTGCTGATTTGGATGCCTTTAATTTCCTTTTGTTGTCTGATTGCTGAGGCTAGGACTTCTAGTACTATGTTGAATAGCAGTGGTGATAATGGACATCCCTGCCGTGTTCCTGACCTTAGCGGAAAAGCTTTCAGTTTTTCTCCATTGAGAATGACATTTGCTGTGGGTTTTTCATAGATGGGTTTGATAATATTGAGGTATGTGCCCTCTATCCCTACACTTTGAAGAGTTTTGATCAGGAAGGGATGCTGTACTTTCTCAAATGCTTTTTCAGCATCTTTTGAGAGTATCATATGGTTCTTGTTCTTTCTTTTATTAATGTGCTGTATCACATTGATTGATTTGCGGATGTTGAACCAAACTTGCAGCCGTGGAATAAATCCCACTTGGTCGTGGTGAATAATCCTTTTAATGTACTGTTGAATCCTATTGGCTAGTATTTTGGCGAGAATTTTTGCATCTGTGTTCATCAAGGATATTGGTCTGTAGTTCTCTTTTTTGATGGGATCCTTGTCTGGTTTTGGGATCAAGGTGATGCTGGCCTCATAAGATGAGTTTGGAAGTTTTCCTTCCATTTCTATTTTTTGGAACAGTTTCAGGAGAATAGGAATTAGTTCTTCTTTAAATGTTTGGTAGAATTCCCCCGGGAAGCCGTCTGGCCCTGGGCTTTTGTTTGTTTGGAGATTTTTGATGACTGTTTCAATCTCCTTACTGGTTATGGGTCTGTTCAGGCTTTCTCTTTCTTCCTGGTTCAGTTGTGGTAGTTTATATGTCTCTAGGAATGCATCTATTTCTTCCAGATTGTCAAATTTGTTGGTGTAGAGTTGCTCATAGTATATTCTTATAATTGTCTGTATTACTTTGGTGTTAGTTGTGATCTCTACTCTTTCATTCATGATTTTATTTATTTGGGTCCTTTCTCTTTTCTTTTTGATAAGTCTGGCCAGGGGTTTATCAATCTTATTAATTCTTTCAAAGAACCAGCTCCTAGTTTCGTTGATTTGTTCTATTGTTTTTTTGGTTTCTATTTCATCGATTTGTGCTCTGATCTTTATGATTTCTCTTCTCCTGCTGGGTTTAGGGTTTCTTTCTTGTTCTTTCTCCAGCTCCTTTAGGTGTAGGGTTAGGTTGTGTACCTGAGACCTTTCTTGTTTCTTGAGAAAGGCTTGTACCGCTATATATTTTCCTCTCAGGACTGCCTTTGTTGTGTCCCACAGATTTTGAACCGTTGTGTTTTCATTATCATTTGTTTCCATGAATTCTTTCAATTCTTCTTTAATTTCCTGGTTGACCCATTCATTCGTTAGAAGGATGCTGTTTAGTCTCCATGTATTTGGGTTCTTTCCAAATTTCCTCTTGTGATTGAGTTCTAGCTTCAGAGCATTGTGGTCTGAAAATATGCAGAGAATGATCCCAATCTTTTGATACCAGTTGAGACCTGATTTAGGACCGAGGATGTGATCTATTCTGGAGAATGTTCCATGTGCACTAGAGAAGAATGTGTATTCTGTTGCTTTGGGATGAAATGTTCTGAATATATCTGTGATGTCCATCTGGTCCAGTGTGTCATTTAAGGCCTTGATTTCCTTGTTGATCTTTTGCTTGGATGATCTGTCCATTTCAGTGAGGGGAGTGTTAAAAGTCCCCTACTATTATTGTATTATTGTTGATGTGTTTCTTTGATTTTGTTATTAATTGGTTTATATAGTTGGCTGCTCCCACGTTAGGGGTATAGATATTTAAAATTGTTAGATCTTCTTGTTGGACAGATCCTTTGAGTATGATATAGAGTCCTTCCTCATCTCTTATTATAGTCTTTGGCTTAAAATCTAATGGATCTGATATAAGGACTGCCACTCCTGCTTTCTTCTGATGTCCATTAGCATGGTAAATTCTTTTCCACCCCTCACTTTAAATCTGGAGGTGTCTTCGGGTTTAAGATGAGTTTCTTGTAGGCAACATATAGATGGGTTTTGTTTTTTTATCCATTCTGATACCCTGTGTCTTTTGATTGGGGCATTTAGCCCATTCACATTCAGGGTAAGTATTGAGAGATATGAATTTAGTGCCATTGTATTGCCTGTAAGGTGACTGTTATTGTATATTGTCTCTGTTTCTTTCTGATCTACTACTTTTAGGGTCTCTCTTTGCTTAGAGGACCCCTTTCAATATTTCCTGTAGAGCTGGTTTGGTATTTGCAAATTCTTTCAGTTTTTGTTTGTCCTGGAAGCTTTTAATCTCTCCTTCTATTTTCAATGATAGCCTAGCTGGATATAGTATTCTTGGCTGCATTTTTTTCTCGTTTAGTGCTCTGAATATATCATGCCAGCTCTTTCTGGCCTGCCAGGTCTCTGTGGATAAGTCTAATGCCAATCTAATATTTTTACCATTGTATGTTACAGACTTCTTTTCCTGGGCTGTTTTCAGGATCTTCTCTTTGTCACTAAGACTTGTAAATTTTACTATTAGGTGACGGGGTGTGGACCTATTCTTGTTGTTTTTGAGGGGGGTTGTCTGCACCTCCTGGATTTTGATGTTTGTTCCCTTTGCCATATTGGGGAAATTCTCTCCAATAATTCTCTCCAATATACCTTCTGCTCCCCTCTCTCTTTCTTCTTCTTCTGGAATCCCAATTATTCTAATGTTGTTTCGTCTTATGGTGTCACTTATCTCTCGAATTCTCCCCTCGTGGTCCAGTAGCTGTTTGTCCCTCTTTTGCTCAGCTTCTTTGTTCTCTGTTATTTGGTCTTTTATATCGCTAATACTTTCTTCCGCCTCATTTATCCTAGCAGTCAGAGCCTCCATTTTTGATTGCACCTCTTTAATAGCTTTTTTGATTTCAACTTGGTTAGATTTTAGTTCTTTTATTTCTCCAGAAAGGGCTTTTATATCTCCTGAGAGGGTTTCTCTAATATCTTCCATGCCTTTTTCGAGCCCGGCTAGAACCTTGAGAATCGTCATTCTGAACTCTAGATCTGACATATTACCAATGTCTGTATTGATTAGGTCCCTAGCCTTCGGTACTGCCTCTTGTTCTTTTTTTTTGTGGTGAATTTTTCCACCTTGCCATTTTGTCCAGATAAGAGTATATGAAGGAGCAAGTAAAATATACAAGGGTGGCAAAGACCCCAGGAAAATATGCTTTAACCAAATCAGAAGAGATCCCAAATCGTGGCGGGGAGAAAGGGGATAAAAGAGGTTCAGAAAAAAAAAAAGAAAAGAAACAAAAAAAGAAAATGAATAAAGAAAAAATATGAAAAAGAAAAAAATATGTTTATATATATTAGATAAATTAGTTAAAAAACGTTAAAAAAAGAAAAGGGTAAAAGTTAAAAAAAATTTAACTGAAGAAGAGAGAAAAAAAAATTGAAAAAGAAAAAAAAATTAAATTAACTGCAATACTAAAGAATCATGGGGAGAAAGCCATGAGTTCCGTGCTTTGCTTTCTCCTCCTCTGGAATTCCGCTGCTCTCCTTGGTATTGAAACTGCACTCCTTGGTAGGTGAATTTGGTCCTGGCTGGGTTTCTTGTTGATCTTCTGGGGGAAGGATTGTTGTAGTGATTCTCCAGTGTCTTTGCCCCAGGCGGAGTTGCACCGCCCTTACCCGGGGCCGGACTGAGTAATCCGCTCGGGTTTGCTTTCGGGAGCGTTTGTTCCCTGAGCGCTTTCCGTAGAGTTCCGGAGGGTGGGAATGAAGATGGCGGCCTCCCGGTCTCCGGCCTGGAGGAGCGGACCGCTTGGGGCCCCACTCCTCAGAGCGCCCTCAGAGAACAGCATCCATTTACTCCCATCTCCCTGGCCTCCGGCCGCCCTCTGAGCTCACTGAGACTGCGACCGGTTCAGGTAACCCCAAGCTGAGAGCTCACTCCTCGGCTCTGTCTCTGTAACCGGCTTCCCCATTCTAATACCTGCAAGCTCTGCAATACTCTGCCACCCCAGATCCTTCTGTGACCCTGCGGGACCTGAGGCCACGCTGACCCCGTGTGGGCTTCACCCTGGTTTAGCCTCTGGAGCGATGTCCCTCAGCAGAACAGACTTTTAAAAGTTCTGATTTTGTGCTCTGTTGCTCCGCCGCTTGCCGGGAGCCGTCCCCTCCCCCCACAGTCTATCTTCCCATTGCTTTGGATTCACTTCTCCGCCAGTCCTACCTTTCAGAAAGTGGTTGATTTTCTGTTTCTAGAATTGCTGTTCTTCTTCTCTTCGATCGCCCATTGGATTTGTAGGTGTTTGCAATCTTTAGATAAGCTATCTAGCTGATCTCCTGCCACCTGAAGTAGTCTCAGTCTGCTACTTCTCCGCCATCTTGACTCCTCTCCTAGCATTAACTATTATAGTAAAGACTAATATTATTTACAACTCTGGATCTTATAGCTCATCATATTTTTGCTGAATATTGAAATATTAACAGTGACTATTATTATTGTAAATTTTTTTCTTTTTTTAAACTTTCACACAGATTTATTCTTCTATTCTGGGACTAGTACCCATTCATCTTTCAATCTATTACTGTAATTTTAATATTTGTTGTGGCTGGTTGAATTTTTTTTTCTGTTGTTACTTTGGTGTTTTTACATTAGGGAGAACCAAAACCTCCTCTTGTTCTTATGATGCTCTTCAAGGAAGAGAAGTATAATGAGATATTCCATTAGACCTTATTTCCTAGGAATGGAATTCCTTCTCTGGTTTAAAGGTCAGCACCCTTGTGGCTAAATATCTTTTCTTTCTCTATTCCTAAAGAGAAGTGGGTAATCCCTATTTTTAGGTAATCCTTACTCCAGAGTAGATTTGGGAGATCAGCCTCGACCAGCAGAGTTTTAGAAACTAGGGTAAGTTTTATTTCTCAGTCCTTTGTCTTTGGAGTAAAAGGCATGCTTTCAGTGGGTCTTTTTTTGTTTTGGAGCCGTAAGCTACCAACTAAGGGTAATGCTGAAAGGAGCAGACATACAACATCATTAGGTTTTAAGTGTTATTATGGTTGAAAAAAGCGAGTCTTCTCATAGGTCTGAACTTGGTCAGAACACTTTTCATTGGAATATGAGGACCGTCTTCTAATGGTCGTCTAATGTTTATTTGCCTTGCTGTGTTGGGTTATGTCTTATGCATATATTCCCTCAAGAAATTCACAGAGCTTTCTCTTACTATCTGACTGAAAGTACCCAACCTCTCTTTCTATTTCCTTCATAAAACTTATTACATTGAGAAATTATATACCTGTATGTGTGTTTATCTATTCTTTTATCTATCTCCCCTAATTGAACATATCCTATGTGAGATCAAGAACTTTGTTCTGTCCTAATCTCCTGGAGCAAAATGGGCACTCAATAAACGCTCATTGAACAAGGGGATATACCCTGAGACGAATCCCAGTGAGTCATATCTTTGTGTAATTCCCCCTTGAGTGTAGACAGATCTTGTGATTGGCTTCTAGCCAACAGAACATGGCAAAAGTGAGAGGATTTTTTAAAATTTCGTTAAGACCCCAAATCAGTTGACTTTGAGTTAATAAAAAGGAAGATTATCCTGGATGGATCTGACTTAATGAGGTGAAATTCTTAAAAATCTCTATGCCTTATTAATATCACTATTTAATAGTACCCTGTTCCATTGCTCCACACCGCATATTTATGGGTGTAAAACAGGAAATAAAGCTAACCAGGTTTCTTTATGCACACATTTACACTTTTAATTTTTAAGACTTAATTAATGGTTATTGCGAACCTCTTCAAGAAGTGGCCATCTAATTAGTATAGTAAAACATTTGAACAAGAGTGAAAGATACTTTCAAAGCTATGTATGAACAAATGCAAAGCAGAGAGCAAATTGAATTGATGATGACGAGTGATTAGACAGACTAAAGGTGGAAATAAGTTAAAAGATAACAGTTTTACTTTTCTTTTTTCCCTGAGTCTTCTTGCCTCTGAAGAATTGTTCCTACTACATATTATCTTCTGTATGTACCATTTATAATTTCCTTTCTTACTATATAATGTACAATTTCAACTCAAACCCTTGGCTATAGATGCAATGTATACAAAGATGACTCCAAAATTTTTGTCTACCCCAGCTCTCCTTCCTGAGCTCTAGTCTTACAGATGTAATTCTTTGCTGGACTCATATCTTGGGTGTCTCAAACCATGCTTCTGGGTGATCTCAGAAAGACCTACACATAAATCTACTTATGTTAAAATTCTTTAGCACTCGCAAGGTTATCCATCTATTACCTGTTGTTTTGCAGTGTTTCAAACTTATCTCTCATTTCTTTATCCTGTGCTCCAGCTGCATTTAACTTCTTGCAGATTGTGCATGCACCAGACAGTTTTATCCTCTGTTGTGTGCCAGTCCTTGTACATGAAAATTACCTCCATGTCTACTTAGTTCAAGTATGGCTTCTTCTGTGATGACTTGTAGAAATGATAACATCCTTTTTGATGTTCCAACCTCATCTTCTACAAGCATGTATGCTAATGGCTGTCACAATAGGCTTCATGTTTGTATCTTCAGCTTGATTTTAAATACCTTTAGAGTAGCAACTGTATCTGGACATCTCTGTAAGCTCAGCACATACCGCCATACACATGATAAGTTCTCATTAAATGTATGATGAATGAAGGACTGAAGAAGGAAGGTGTACCTTCCTTTTTGAAGGTGTTTGAAAAAGTTACCTATGTTTGTCAAAAACATTTTTTACTAAAATATATTTCCACTCTTAAGTAGACTGTCTTAGTCATTTGAGAAAAACATCTGCCATAGTCAAATGATTAGATGTGTCCTTTAGACTCTAGGAGCCTCTTTCCTGGTTACATATCACAGGGACCTTCACACACAGACCCACGAGGGGACATGTGAAATCTTCATTAGTCTTACTTGTAGAAACCTAGAGTTGGGAGCCCACGTAGTTGTCCATTGCCAGGGGAATGGATAAGGAACGTAACGCAAATGCACATTATGGACTTTTGTGCAGCAGTCAGAATCAGTGGATGTATGTCCAGAAATTTGGCTATATCTTTTAAAATATACAGCTGTTTTAAAAAGTAATACTCAGAATGGTATCTACAGAATACTATTTATTTAAATTAAAATGCACGTGTAAACGATGCAAGATTCACAATAGTGCATACATATAAAGGATACACAATAAACATGTTAGAGTATTTTCTTCTGAAAGGAAGAGAAATGTGAAGAAAGTGAGTAAAAGCAATAGATTAAATAAATCAATAAATCAAATTAGAGAAATAGTAAGTATAATACATCAGGATGAGTGGGTGGCTTTGTGGGTTAAGTCTCTGCCTTCTGCTCAGGTCATGATATCAGGGTCCCGGGATCAAGCCCCATGTTGGGGTCTGCTCAGCAGGGAGCCTGCTTCCCCCTCTCTCTGCCTGCCTCTCTGCTTACTTGTGATCTCTCTATCTCTCTCTGTGTCAAATAAATACATAAAATCTTTAAAAAAAATAAGTGTAATACATCATGAAATGGACTGATTAACTCAAAATTCTGAACCACAAACATGAAAAGAAACTTAGAAAATAATAAATTGGTATAAAGGAAAATTTACACTATTACTTAAAAATATAAGTGACCAAAAAAATAAATAAGTGACCTAAATAGAATAATCAGGAATATATAACATTATAAAAACTGACTTAAGTGGAAATGGAAGTCGAGAATATCAGTAACCTTAGAAAAAATTATATTGTCAGAGAATTAGCTCGGAAAATGACCCATACATCTTTTGTATAAGTTCTGGCAAAGCTTTAGGGAAGAGATAATTCACATGCTCATTAAATTATGACACAGAATAGAAGAATGTAGGAAGCTTCCAAAATACAAAATCACCTTTCCTCCCTTCATAGAACACTGATCCTAAAATCTAACAATGATGGGAAAAAAAGAAAAATATCGTGACAGACTCTGACTCCAATTTTGATGTTTGACAGATGACGATTTTCTGCTCTTGCCTCACGTCTGGGCAAGCTGCTAAGAAACCCTGAGCTCTTCCTACGCTGACACTGAAGAAGTTCAAGCCACAGGGACCCTGACCCAGGCCCAACCCCTAACCACAATATAGACCAAAGCCACGGGTATCTTCCTTCACTCAAGTCATTTTAGACCTGCTTTGGTGCCTGCCTTCCTCTCCCCAGAAGGCCTTCTATGTGAGCAGTAAACCTTTTCATGCCCTCTTACTGCACCAGTCTGTCAATGTCTGAACAAATTTCAGGTCGGGAGTTGATCGCACCCGGGGCAACCACAATACAGTTTGCATTGGGAGGTCTCCCTTATCTTGTGGGGTTTTTTTGGTTTTGTTTTGTTTGGTTTTGTTTTGTTTTGTTTTGTTTTTTAAGATTTTAGTTATTTATTTGAGAGAGAGAGAGAGCATGAGAGGGGAAAGGTCAGAAGGAGAAGCAGAATCCCTTGCTGAGCAGGGAGCCCGATGTGAGAGTGGATTCCGGGACTCCAGGATCATGACCTGAGCCAAAGGCAGTTGCTTAACCAACTAAGCCACCCAGGTGCCCCTCTCTTCTCTTGTTTTTTGCCTGCTGGTGAGCATGCAGATGGAGCTGCTGCCTGCTGGCCAGCATATGTTGTGAGTTGTATTGCTGTGTGTTGCCGGGCTTGTATTTTGTTGTATTTTGAGTTGTGCTGTGCTGTGATGTATTTGCTGAGCCCTACCAAACATCTGTTATAAATGTAACTAATCGAGCTGGAAGTTTTGATAAGCATTGAAGGACAGGAGTGTGGGTATTGAAGTCCTCTTTAAAGCAGCCCTGGATTGTGGGTTTTGACTTGGACCTATTTAGGTGTTTTATCTCCAGCAGAAACCATAGCTGTTTCTAGGTCCAGGGGACTCATCCTGTCACCATTGGTTGCGTGTCTCAATCAGGCATTGACCCCTGTGCAGTGTATGGGTCCATTAGTTGATTGCCTCTGTGAGGAAAAGTCATCACTATATTGCACATGCAGGTCCACATTCCTAAATTTACTGGGCTCCCTGGGACTCTTAAATACGTTAAATGCCTCTGATGTTGCTGCCCAGGCCTCTGTAGCAACAAAGATCATCATCCTCAAGCTTATAGGGAGGAACTCTCATGGAAGCCCATGGCATGGACCAAAATACAGCATCATTTTATTAGATAGCTATAAAATAAACCGATAAAGACTGTAGATTCAATTGGGTATCAAAGCTTATCAACATATCAAGTGGTTAATTCAAACTCAACTTAATTTCAGGGTCCCTTAACCCAAACAAGTAACATTCACTTTGGGAGAGGGCCCCTAAGTCCAATATTACTGATCTGGTCTATTTTGGATAGGAGACATAATAAAGACTATCAGGATAGAGAGGACTCCTCTGTCCCCCAGTATATCCAGCAACCAAAAACTACAGCACAACAAAATAAAACAAAATGATTTCTTTATGCAGTGGGAAGAAACAGGAAAGGTAGCAGGGGTCTGTGATTTGACCTAATTGGAAATTCAAAATTTTCTAAAGGAATTTATCAAAAGAAAGATAAAAAGATTACCCACTGGCTATAGTATCTTTATAGTAAATGTTCTAAATTAACTAACATCTGCTGAGATGCACTAATTGATAAATCTTGGTGGCCTAAATTGATACTTGGGTTCAAATTGCAGTTATGCCTGGGGATCCTATTAAATTTAAACAAGGTATCCTCTATATTTTTAGGGGAGTTACTCTACATAAAATAGAGGACAAACAGGCATGCCCTCACCTTAACCATCAGAAACACTGTCTTGCCTAAATTTCTCATGGTCACAGTGTCAAGCGTCCTATAATATCCCATAGCGGGCATTGATGTTCTGGGCCCAATAGTCATAAAATAAAATTAAGCCTTTGGCACTTGAAATTGGCTTAATAAAATGGAACTCCTTGACTACCCCTTCACCTACTCCCAGGTTAAATAGTTAATATAATCCTGTACAGATTCAAACAAGACCTATAGAAATTAAGACCACCTTACAGTACCTGCTGAAGGAAAGGGTCATAGTCCCAATTGCTGACTTTGCTGATGCTGATTCTGATAAAAGCGAATGGTACCAAACACTGGATTACCTCAGGCAGCTCATTTTAGAGTGAGAGGAACAGATTATGTAGTGGGGAAAAAAGAAAAGATGTCTATCTCACAACCTATACCAAAATAAATTCCAAATGAAGTAAAGACTTTATTTCATGTTTAAAATAAAAGTTCTGGAAGATCATATATCTTGCTTTGAGGAGAGACTTTCTTAGGCTGACACTAAACCAGAAACCATAAAGGAGAGAAATATTGCATTTGCATACCTAAATAAAATGTCCTTATAAAATAATAAAATATAGATAAATTAAAAGAAAAGAAAACCCTGAGAACATTTGTGGTATATATAGTGTATATGACGAAAAGTTAATATCTGTGACTTACAAAGCTTCTTTACAAAATATTTACACATAAAAGAAAAATGGACAAAGAAATGACAATAATGCATTGAAGAAAAAAATGGAAACATTAAGGGTATGACAATATCTATTTTTAACTAATAAAAATGTAAATTAAAATAACAAAGTGATAGTAGTTTTATTATATAAATTGGCAAGTACAGAAAATCAGGAACACATAACATTGGCCTTGGTGCCGGCAGATGGGAACCTTGATATGTGGCTGGTGGCAGCATAAATTTATATGCACTTCTTAAAACCTATCTATTAGTGTAAGTTTTCTCTAGAGAAACAGAACGAGTAGGATGAATATCTATCTATATATGGGAAGAGGTTTATTATAAAAAAAAATTGGCTCACATGATTATAGAGGCTGATATGTCTTAAGATGTGTAGTTGGCAAGCTGGAGACCCAGGAGAACTAATGATACAGTTCCACTCTGAAGTCTGGCAGGCTTGAGATCCAGGGAGAGCTGTTTCAGCTCAAGTCTGAAGGCAGGAAAAGCCAGGTTCAACTTGATGTTTTAGTTCCAGTTTGAAGGCAGTCCACAGTGAGGAGTTCTGTCTTATTCAGGCCAGGGTCAACATTTTTGTTCTCTTCCGGCTCTCAACTGATTAAATGAGGCCCACCCACATTAGGGAGAGCAATCTATTTCACTAAGTCTATCAATTTAAATGTTAAGCTCATCTAAAAACACCCTCCCCAAAACACCCAGAATTATGTTTGATCAAATATCTGGACACCCCATGGCCCGGTTAAGTTGACACATTAAGTGTGTACGTATTTATACATGTATTTATATATGTGTGTGCATTGTTTGAACCACAAAATCTACTTGTAAGAATTTATTCTAAGGAAATGATTAACAATAAATGCAAAGATTTAGTTTAATACATTACTGTTGTTTACAATAAAATTGGAAAATATAAAAATGTTAGAAAGTATAAGAAATATGAGAAATTTTTATTTAAAAAATATATACCTACAAAGGAAAAAATCCAGAAATAGGTATACATCACCTGTTTTCTCTTTGATAGACTTATAGGTGGCTTTCTCTATCTCTCTCTTTTTTTTCTTATCTGTGTTTTCTAATTATTATTGAACAATATGAACTAGATGTGTAATAAAATATTTTTTAAAAATAGATAAACTGTCACCTTTTGATGCATTACTATACTCTGTATCTTTACCTAACCAACAAATTGGGTAGGTATTGTGTTTATATACTACTTTGTTCCTCTTAATATTTTAATTATATATTACATTTAGCCATGCTATTTAAACCATTTGAAAGCATAATTTTTAATGTCTGCCTGAAGCTTCATTATTCGCATGAACCACACTTCATTTAATCATATTCTATTGTTAAACAGTGGAAGTATTTATAATAGTGAAAAACAGGAAACACTCTTGTGTATATATTTTGATCCTTAGCACAGATCTCTACAAGTGGAATTAATTAATCAATTTAAATTTTTGAGGTTTTCAGTTAAGTATTTTAAATTGTCTCTTAACCTAGCTGAATGAACTTTTTTCCTGCCTTCTACCAAAAACCCTGGGTTCATCACATCTGAGGTAATTATGACAAACAAATAAACACAAAACTTTTGTTAATTTGAGTGGCTAAATATGGGATTACATTTAGTTTTTATAATTTTCACACCTTTGTTCCAAGTAACTAGTATGTAAGGTTGAATATTTTTCACATTCATTAGCCATGCATATATCTTATTTCTTTTCATTTTTTAAAAGTTTTTATTTACATTCCAGTTAATATTTAACACTGTATTTTCCCATTTATTCGCTTGATTTTTGTGTATATATAAGGCAGGAGAGGGGAATCTAATTCAGTATAAATCTTTATGTTGTAAAAATTTGATCCTTCGCATATCTGTAGCTAATGCTTATTCCCAATTTGTGCTTTGTGAGTATTCCTTCAAAAATAACTGTATTTAGTTAGGGTACACTAGGTGTCAAACATTAGTGCTTTTAATACACAATTTCATTAGGTGTCATAATAACCTTAGGCTTAAATGTTATTATCCCCATTTTATAGATAAGGAAAGTAAGGGATAGAGATTAAATGTTTTGTCTGATGCTACCCCCTGGGATTATACTGCCTACATAGAATCCTGGCCCCAAACACTGAGAAGCCGATGGGTTGCCATTGTGTCAGGATCTCAGAGTGGGTGGACAATAGGAAAGAGCCATATACAGGAGCACCTGGACACATGATAATGATAATAATAATGGCATTTTCCTCCATAGAGTGAAGTGCATCACCATGTTGAATTTAATGTACTTCAAAGATCTGCATCTCCATCGAGTTCCATGTAGTCCTGTGCCAAAACAAATAGAGGTTGCTATCATTTGGGCATATTTTCTTAGGTTTTTACTCATAGCACACTTGAAAAAAGTTGTGAGTATTTATATACCTCAGAGTTAGTCCTATACCAAATGAATCCCCAGGCCCTTCTGGCTTTTACTTGTTCAAGTTTTGACAAATTTTAAAATGGCATTTGTAGATCATTTTGTGACTTTAATGCATGATTTGCTTTGATTTATCTCAATGAGAGAAGAGGATAAATTTGCCTGTGTACTCACCACACAGAATTAGCAAATTAAAAAATGTTAGCATTTGATCAGATTTGTCATACGTACACAGATGTTCAGTAAGGAGTTGAAATCCATTTTATTCTTGCTTTCCAGGGTTATTCTCCCATCTTTACAAGAAATTTGCATGTCTTCTTCTGGTTCACTTGATATTTTCTGTTATGAAAATAAATATAAATTTTAAATATGTGCATAGATATGTTATATACAGACATAAATATCTTTGAGACATATAGCATATTATATGTTTTTAAAAACTGAATCAATGTCAAAGCAACTGCAACATGTTTTATTAAATGCAAGATATGTATTGAATGTACCCATATTTCTCATATGTCTTACTGATTTCTTTCAGAAATTGGCTATTATTTATTACATGAATCTACCCTAACTTATTTATTACCATGATGGGCATTTAAGGTTTTCTCACTTTTTTTCCATTATCACAAAAGGGCTGTGTATGTAGCAGTTCTCCAACTTCCATAGCCTGTATCAGTACTTCAGTCCTTTTTATTGCAAATAATAGTCTATTTTGTGGATATACCACATTTTGTTTATCCATTCTTCAGTTGATGAACATTTGGATTATTTGGACTTTGGGGCTATCTTGGACAATGCTGCTATGAACATTAGTGAACAAGTTTTTGGATGGGTATATGTTTTCATTTCTCTTGGATATATACCTAAGTGTGAAACTGCTTGATTTTGGGTAAATCTATGCTCAATATTTTGAGTAATTGTCAAACTGTTTTCCACAGTGGCTGCATCATTTTAAGTTCATATAAGTAATGAGTGAGTTTTCTAATGTCTTAATATTCAGTACTTATTGGTGGTGTCTTTTAGCTTACAACCATCCTAGTGTGTATGTGAAGTGGTATCTCGTTATGGTTTTGATTTGCATTCCCCCAGTGATGAAAGATATTGAGTATCGATTTGTATGCTAATTGCCCATCTTTATATGTTCCTTGGATAAATGCCTGAACAAATCATTTGCCCATTTTTAATTGTATAATTTATCTTTCTGTTGTTGAGCTGGCAATTCTTTATATATTATGGATAAAAAATCTTTATTAGATATATGATTTGGAAATACTTCTCCAATTGTATGGGTTGTCTTTTCACTTCCTTGATGGTATCCTTTGAAGCACAAAAGATTTTAATACTGATGAAGTCCAATTTATTTTTTCATTTGTCACTTGTACTTTCAGTGTCATATCTAAGAAATCCAAAGTTAAAAAGACCGTAATCCTGTGTTTTTTCTAATATTTGAATAGTTGTAGCTCTTATGCTTAGGAATATGATATATTTTTAGTGAATTTTTAAAATAATTTTTTTAGATTTTTTAAAAAATTCATTTGAAAGAAAGACGGAGAGAGAGCACAAGCAGGGAGAGAGGCAAAGGGAGAGGGAAGAGCAGACTCCCCACTGAGCAGAGGGCCCTGCATGGGGCTTGATCCCGGGACCTGGAGATCATGACCTGAGCCCAGGGCAGAGTCTTAACCATCTGAGCCACCCAGGTGCCCGTTTAATGAATTTTTATATATGATATGAGATGGGGTCCACGGTCACTCTTTTGCATATGGATACATTGATTGGTTTGTATCTTGTTTAAATATAAACAAATAGGGGGCATGATGACATTGAACTAGTACTTATATGTATTTGATATGGGAGAGGTAGTTTACCATGTTAGCCCAACTGCTACGGTGACTCAAAGATAATTCTAAAAACGTTGTCTAATATGAAAAGAGGTTGTACCGAAGTCACAGACCTGAGCCATGTGCTAGCATTGGGTGTAGCAGTCTCAATGATCACAAACCCATTCATTGGAATGATGTTTGGTAAGCGGATGAAAGATTTTACATTTAAAATAAATTTTAAAAAGGACTATAATATCAATGGTCTTTACAAATATTAGCTTTTATGACTTCAAAACTTGAATCAAATTAACCAGAACTTCCTTTTAAATCAACTTGCCTGTGCAGAATGAGAATGAGAACAGATATTCATAAAGATAATACCCTTATTGTCCATGTACTTATTATTTTCTGAATCTTTCCCCTCCTTTCTTTTGAGATATAATCAACATACAGTACTGCATAAGACTACGGTGTACAGCATAATAATCTGACTTACATATGTTGTGAAATGATTGCCTTACTAGATTTGATTAACAGCCATCAATTCCTATAGATATACATATTTTCTGAATCTTAAAGGTAAATTGTTTCTGAAATTTTGATTGAGTTTTACATCGAAAAGGGATCTCAAAATTTAGCAGTCTTGATGCCATTATTTCACAGATTAGAAAGCTGAGTTCAAGAGTGTTTAAGTGACTTGTTCAAAGGCATCTGACTTGGTAATGAGAGACCACAGAGTTGAATCCAAATTTGCTGACTTTTTATGAGATCAATACTTTCCCCACTCACATCCTGTTGCCCTTCAGACAATGAGAACAATAGAAGCTTGGAGTGTACCTGTTGGTTTATGATTGGCCTAAGGAACACTCACACAGCTCTACTAGAAATAGATTATGAAGGGGCACAAAGACTATCATAAAAATGATGAATACCGATTCCATAAGTGATGCAATCATAAATGAGGACCTAAGAAATTTCATTTTAATTAAATATTGCTCCCTCATTATTTATACTTGAGTTTGTTCTTTACAATTTCCTTTCATAGATCTAGAAATGAAAAGCTGTGTAGATAAATGTTGGATTCTGTATATCTTAATATCCCCACATTCCTGGAGTCTAACATGTGAAAGCATACGTTCTGCCTTTCTTTCAGTTAAATAGCACCTTTTTTAGGACAAAAATTTAGAATGAAAGTGTCACTTTCTATTAAGGATTTGTTTATCTTGCAATTAATAAGATCTAAAGGAAGCCATTAGTAAAATTTTATAGGGAGGAGATGGATAAACAGTATAGGTGAGGAAGAGTCTAGAAAACTAGCTATCTAAAATAGAAGTGAGTTTTTATAGCTTTATTGTTCAAAAGTATTTTTATTTTTGTAGTTTTTTAAAAAATTTTACTGGCACATATAATGAGAAACTAATTAGTAATGTAATGGCAAAAAAAGTTTGAGTTTTGTTTAGAAACGAATAGAAGGAAAGTCTCTTCATATTACTAGAAACATTTCTGCTTAATTGCATTACATAGTGATGGCTTTAAATTGCAAGAAAGGAAAATATGTTTGTGTTGTCTCGAGAATATTGAATTGTTTTAGTTATTGTTGTTTTTTAAAAAATCCCAAAGTAATGAACCATCCATATTTTTTTAAAGCAAAAACTTAGGATATATAACCTATACCTTTTTGCATAAAGTAAGAACCGTAAAAACTCACTTTCGTTTTGCAGATTTTTTGTTCTAAGAAACTTATTATACTAATCTTCATGCAGTCCTTAGGCAAAAGGAAATCAATAATCTACAGGGAAGAAGTAGAAATAGCAGGAAAAATTTGATGTCTTTTAAGACACCAAATAATAAGTGAAGTAGGTTTTCTGCATTTTACTTATTTAGGCAAGGTCTGATTTTGAGGCAACGTAAAGTTTCTTGCCTTTTTATTCATTCATTTCAAACAGTTAGTAAACACCAACCAGAAATTGCATTACAGGTTGAGAGGCATTGGGCAAAGCATCAGTGACATCAAGGTAAAAGACAGAACATTTCTGCCCTCAGGTTATTCAGTCTAATGGAGAGCAAAGAAAGCTAGATGTTTGACTATGGTATCACATAAGTAAAATTCAGAGGACTTGAAAAACAAATAGAGGGCATCATGTCCAAATCAGAGGAGTAAAGGACACGGAAGACCCTTGTTGCATAGTCTAACTTACTACAGTATCTACCAGGTCCAAATCATTTTTCAACACCCTCCAAAGCAGACATTACCTAGGAGGCATCATTAGGTCCAAGATCACAGTGTTCTCATTTCATGATCTGTTTTTGCACTAGTATTTCACTCATGGGTAAGATGCAAAGTGTAAGGGAAAGAACATGGACCTTGGAGCGATCACTCCAGGGTACAATCATGGCTTACCCATTCAACTGGCAATATGACTTTAGAGAAATGACTGCATTTCCCTGGACCTCTGTTGCCTAATTTTTTAAAATGATCATAATAATGAGGTAATTTGTATGTTTAAGTGAGGCAACGTTTAAAATGTGTCGATACAGTTCCTGACATTTAACAATTTTTTTTAAATCCATGAGTAGTCATTAACATCCATTACTTTTTAAAATCATTCCAAAAACAAAATTATTAATGGTAAAATTTTAAAACTTTAAACAAGTTTTAGATAATGTAGTTCTGTTGAGCATTTTTTTAAAGTAGGTACAATACCCAGGATAGTAGGGGAATTACTCAAGTAACAAATAGGCTTTATTATGTTTTTCATTTTATTTTATTTCATTTCTTTTTGATAGGCTTTATTTTAAAAAATTAATGTATAAATCCACTGTTTGGATCTCCTGATCACATTTTCACATATATATTACTTATCAATAGAACGATAATCAAATATTCAATACATATTTTTATATTGGTGCTTCAGGCTAGGGCACAAAATCCTATTTAACCCACAATATAAGTGAAAGGCGAGGTATTCCTTCCATGAGCCCTTCCAGACCTTTCAACTGATACGTAGGAGGTGATGGCCAGTGGCACCACTTGTGTCCACTTTTGCAAGAGTATTAACTTGTAGTTTCTGCACAGTGTAACACAGACAACAAAATGTACACAAATATGTCTACACTGTGTAGTTTCACTACACCTAATATTTTATTAGCCTTTACATTGGTCCTTTATAATGACTTGGTAATTGGTATAGTGGATTATCAATAATTTAAGAAATGGTCTGAGATCTCTCACCAAAGCCTTAAATAATTCTATCCATTTCATTCAATAAACATGCCTATTATGATCTACCTCTGTGCTAGGTGTTAGGTATAACTAATAAAGGCATTTTCTAGCTCTGCAATTCCTATAAAATTACAGAAGACAATACAGTGCCATAGCATGTGTGTGCTACTCAGTGATGGACAAACCCCAGCCTCTGCTTGACCGATGTTCACAGTATGCAAGCTCACATGCAATGTAGTAAAAATACCTCACTGTATACAGGGTGTGTGTGTGTATAGTATTATACACAATGTGTAGATTAATATAGTATTTATTGTTATTGTAGCTTAAGCTTGATTCGTTATTCTTTTTTTTTTTCAGGACTCCTTTTTAAAAAATTTTTTTGTAAACATATAATATATTATTAGCCCCAGGGGTACAGGTCTGTGAATCTCCAGGTTTACATACTTCACAGCACTCACCATAGCACTTTTAGCAATAAGATTCTAACAAGTTTTCCCTCAAGTTTTTGAATAAGTTCAACTTTTAAAATCCTAATATTACAACCTATTACTTGAACTATCAGTATTTATATCCAATTTTATTAGCATTTTCAAAATACTGTGTAGCCAAAAAAAATCACAGAAACAAATTAGATGCTGAAGTTGTGATACAAGTACAGTTATTATGAACTGCTTCTGTTTTCACATTGTTGTGTTCAACTGAATAAACCTAGAAATCTCACTGACTGAATCTGTAGTAAGTAAAAACTTTTAAGTTTTTATAAGATACTTTTTTTATAAAATACTTTTTAAGTTTTTATAAAAATACTTTTCTATCGATAAGGCAGCCAGTTATCTTACCAGCAAAATAGTCTACCAAAGGCTATTAGAGATTACAATTCAGGACGCGCAAGCTAGGACAAAACCATAAGCAAGTCCAACAAACAACAAGAGAGGAATGTTATTTTATGGAGAAGGAAGAAACTGGGAAGGAGTGTTTTGAATGAAAGTCCATTGGAGAAAAATGAGTTAAGGGTGATGACAGTTTCTCATTGGCTGAGTTTTAGGGGTGGTTAATTTCTTGTAGATGAAACAATATATGCCTTTTCCAGTTGGGCCCTGTAATTGATTCTTTCCCTGTTGAATATTCTTCTGTTGGGGGCTGTAACTCACAATTCTTCCTGTAATTGGCACTGAGTAGTATGCTCCCCCTTGTGGCATCACAACTCCATTTTAGTGAGGTTTCCCTTTATTAATTTTCACATTGCTAATTAACTCTTCCTTGTATTTTTAAAATGTTGGGATTACCTATAGATTATAAAAGATTTGGGGGGGGGGACCTTCTGAAAATCCAAACCAAGGAGATAGGATAAGAATAGGTTATTTTCATCAAAATACAACAATAAGAAAAATACATAGGAACTGGACCACTATGCAGTCTTTAGGAAAGTAATGAGGTGAAAAAGCATGGAGAGCATTTTTGCTTACTAAATGGGAAATTTTCAAGAGAAAGCATTGTATTGATTCAAACCTTTGTGAAATGTTGCTTGAGAATTTATAAGTTATCCACATTATATATCTCTCAAATCTCTTCTAAATGCTAAGAAGTCAAACAAAATTATATTTATATTTGCTATAGGTATTACATTAGTTTTAGGTCAGTTTTATGATGTGGTTTTTTCGTTTAGTTGCATATACATGGGGAGATGTAGATATAGATACATTGAGGGCCTTTGTATAATTGTCATATATATATAATTATAACTATTGTATCTTATTTTTATGTCTATTTTATATGACTGAAAGTACAATTTTGTCATGAAACTGGGCATAGATTGTAGTTTTGTTATCGTTATCACTCTGAATTTTTCATTACTATAATTTATTAGATGGCATATTCTCCTCCACATTATGACATTGTTCTTATGGAAACATATGACCCCCTTCAGGGCAACCTGCCTTATGTTGTGATTTCCAGGCAAACACTGTAATGAAAGTATTTGTAATAAAAATAGAAAATTATTTTTTTGAAATATTAGTAGCTAAAAAAAGATTAAAATTAAATGCTAGTTTTTGAAAACATAGGATACTCACACTTCAGACGAAATAATTACCTAACCTGTTCCGTGGGAGTCATTGCTAAAAATAATGAAGAACAGTTACCCTGTACAGAACATTTTGTGTGAAAGTACTGCCTATATCTATTCCTATTTCTTATAATGCACTGAATGTCAGATGGTCAGAAATGATAAAAATTTCTCATCAGGAAAACCTGTTACAGGTATTCTAAACTACAGCTGAGCTCACAATCTTGCCTGGGAATGTGAGGCTATGTCCAGCTGACTGCTACTGTATATTTGAACAGGGCTGGGGGTCACGTGCCTCTGGTTCAACCACCCCCAGAGTATTTGTTGAGGAACAGACTTCTGGCTTTCCCCGCTTGCCCACATTTCCTGTGGCATTGCGTTTGTCACTGCTATAGGTGACTCATGGAGATATATATTGCTCCTGGATTTGCTATAATAAGGCTACTACTAAGGGCAGGGGATGACCCCAAAGATGGTTGTTCTGAAATCCTGAGGCAAATCTCAGAAATTTTTCCTCAGAGAAGTCTCATGTTTAGCTTCCACAGAGGCAGTAAAAGAGTTTTGTCTTCCCCCACTGAGTTGCCTAATGTGTGTGTGTGTGTGTGTGTGTGTGTGTGTGTGTGTGTAGTAACTTATCATATTTACCCTCCCAATCATACAGATGTCACTGATGGCCCAGTACATTTTTCTGGAATGAGATTTCCTCTCCCTCAATTTTTTCTGTAGCTGTGGGAAATGCTCCAGTGAAAAGCTGCAATTCATGGGTCATGCGTACGCATTCAGCATTGGGACATGTTTCAGTGGGCATACATTGCACTCCCTTAGTTAGGAACCTTGAACTCCAGCTCCAAACATGGCACTGATAAAAGCTTTGCTAGGCTCCAGCCAAAGAGGTAAATCTAGATCAGTTAGATGAGTTTCTGTGGAGGGTAAATGGATATATGAAAGGTTTAAATCTTTTTCCTGACTAACTATAGTAGCTACCAGGCTAAGTAAGACACCTGGGGTATGTTAATTGGAACCAACTCCATTTTCTTCAGCAGCTCTGTTGGAAGTCAGTGGGTAGGTAGGAGAGGAGGAGGAGAGGAGAAGATGTGGTATCACAAAGGGGTTGCAGAATAATGTCGCAGCTGTATTTCTATGATTTTCGTCGAGTGTATTTTTCCAAAATACACTCTTATGCAAAACTAAAAAAAAGGACCACTCCTCTTATGCAAAACTGAAAAAAAGGACCACCCCTCTTATGCAAAATTGAAAAAAAAAAATTGAAAGCGACAACCAAAAGGATACTTATGTTAAATAAAACTCAGCTACTAAGAGTTTTTCACAGATGTTCACAGGGTCCAGACATAATATAAGTGCACAAAGCTGAACAAGTGGGAACTGTGATGAATGGAGTGCAGAGCACAGGTTCCATAAAAAATGTCAGCCACTACCCAGTTCCAGGTGACTGTTGTCTGGTAGACCCGTGGGCCAGGTTGCCAGGTTTGCTGGTTTTTCAAAGGAAGTGGGAAACTTTTTTTCCTGTGAAATCAGCTGATTTTTGAGGAGAGGGTAACTACATTTTTGATAGTGTGTAGGCAAAACAAAACATGTCTATGGGTCAGCAACGTATCCCCTCTGAGTTATCGTGAGTGATGTTAGATATTGCCGTATGGATCAGTAAGGAGACTGAGCTGCAGACTAACAACCAGCAGGGATTTCAAGTTCCCTTAGCAGACCCAGGTTGAGTCAGTGGCTCAATGACATCTTTCAGAAGTCAGGCTGTTTCTATCCTCTAATCTTCCATTCTCAGTATTTAGTTTTATATCCCTGGACTTGTTGCCTCGTGGCTGAAACGTGGCTGAAATCACGTCATCTTCATACATCCACATCAGAAGAAGTGAGAAAAAGAGCTTTCCTGCCATGTGCTCTACCCTTCATCAGCGAGGAAGTGTTTTGTTCTCAGAATACCCCAAGAAACTAGCTCTCATCTCTAGGCCAGCGGTAGATCACATGCAAAAGAAGCTGGGAAAGTGAGTAGCTGGCCTTTTTAACTTGAAAGTAGGAGGTGGGCAAGGTGAAAGAAGGCTGAGAATGGGTGCTGGGAGGCCAACCAGGCTGGTATCTATTAGATTATCCAGTCATTACGGATTTGTGTTTCTCCTGGTTATGCTCTTGTAGCTGTTGGAACTCATAACTCAATGGCATCAATAAATTTCTCTTTCGAAAGAAAGAGATAATGTCACTGCTAAGGAAAAGTCACAACTGCAAGAGTCTATAAATTCTTGATGGAAAAGGTTGTGGCAGCCTTGCTGATGCCATTTTATTATGACGAACTGAATTAATTAGAAGGTGGAGTCACAGGAAAAATGTTTCAAAAGCCTCTAGGGCAATCTATTACTTTTATCTTTAAAAAAATTAAGTGGGTGTTCTGAAAATGGTACTTTACCTTTGTGGGTTTTGTTTGCAAAAACCCTGACCCTGGCCTAACCATTAGAAGAACATGAGATGAAATCAATTACGGACATCCAGAAAAACAAAAATAAAAATAAATAAAGGGACACCTGGGTGGCTCAGTGGGTTGAGCCTCTGCCTTTAGCTCGGGTCATGATCCTGGCGTCCTGGGACCTAGCCCCGCAGTGGGCATTCTGCTCGGCGGGGAGCCTGCTTCCCCCTCCCCCTCTCTGCCTGCCTCTCTGCCTGCTAGTGATCTCTGTCAAATAAATAAATAAAATCTTAAAAAATAAATAAATAAAAATAAAAACCCCTAAAGCTCCTCAAAACTGTCAAGGTCAGCAAGGACAAAGGAAATTCTGAGAAACCATCACAGCCAAGAGGATGGAGACATGATGCTTAAATGCAATGTAGTATCCTGAATGGGATCCTGAAAAAGAAAAAGGATATTAGGAAAAAACTAGTGAAATCTGAAGAAAATTTCAAGTTTAGTTAATTGCAATATGCCAGTGTTATTGTCTTAGATTTGAAAAATGTACTGTGGGAACGTAAGATGTTAACAATAGGGTAACATGGGTAAAGGGCATGTGGAAAATCTCTGTGCTATCTTTTCTATTTTTCTTAAATTGTTAGGAAAAAAAAAAAAACAACTCAGTATGTTTTTCCTCCCAGTTTCCTAACAGAGCTCAGTTGTCAGCATCTCTGTAATGCAAGAGTTTGACATCAGCTTCATTCTGCAGGAAAATTTTTGATCAATGAGTGTTTAAGTTTTTAGGTCATATTTATTGGTAACTAGTATTTTAGGGCAGCAACTTCTATTATTTGTCTAGATTATTTCATTTTAAGAAGTTTTACTGATATTTTTCTTTCCTACGTCTCACTCTATTTTGAATTCCCATAAATCCCTTTAGCTTCTCTGTTATTTTCAAGCCCAGATAACACACCCTGAATTTTAACTAGTTTGCCTCTTCTTCCTTGGGCCTCAGTCCCATTCCCTTGCCCTCCTGATTTCAACGGTAGTCCAAAAAAGCAAACCCTTTTCCACGATTAGTGTATTTGGAAGCTTATGTGTACAGTGACTTTGGACTCTTGCCTGGAATTCTTAGCTTCCTCTCTCCAGTGTTGAACAAAACAACAGATCCTGAAGGAATTAGACTTTCTGAATTTGTAGGGTAAACCAGAAGCTCTCATAAACAGCTGACAGCAGGGTAGGAGGATGTCCTGATCACTGAGGGAAAGAAGAATGACACAGTCCGGGAAGAGGACCTAGATATAGAATTAGAATCTAAGGATCCTAAAGGACTTCAAGTTTTTAAAATCCTACTTTCTCCTTTGCCTACATATATCATCATTTCTCTTTCTTGGAAGGAACATTTCTTATTTTCATCTGATAGGCATAAGTGGACATCATTGAAATGGGTGGGTAGTCAGAGACCTCAAAGTGTAATTAATAAAATTACTCCTACAGGCTCCTGAGCCCTGTGTTCTCTTTCAAAGGGTATTATCCAATCTTCTATAAATGGAAAGATATCACATAAAGAAATCAGAGGTAAAACTTTTGGATTTTTTTTTCTTTAAAGATTTTATTAATTTATTTGACAGACAGAGATCACAAGCAGGCAGAGAGGCAGGCAGAGAGAGAGTGGAGGAAGGGAAGCAGGCTCCTTGCTGAGCTGAGAGCTCGATGCGGGGCTCGATCACAGGACCCTGAGATCATGACTTGAGCCGAAGTCAGAAGCTTAACCTACTGAGCCACCCAGGTGCCCCTGAATTTTTTAACTACTGTAATCAGATCCAACAAATCATTTTTTTTTTCCTGCCATGCACAGAAAACAGTGAATATGTGTTTAGAAGGTACTTTTTCTAAACTGATTCTATTCTGATTTGGATTCTATTGCTCTCTTCTTTCTGGATCACATTCTCAGAGACCATGTTTCACTGTTCTCATTCCCTTCTAGTCAATATAGCTCCTGTTGAAGAACCGAGATCTTGAAGGGAAAGTACTCTTTCTCACATGTTGCATATGGGGAGACGAGGGTATTTCATACCACATTGATTCCCTTTTCAGGGCAGCTTGGGCTGTAACTTTTGAGGCTACCAAGAAAAGGACTTTCAACAGAGTGAATATCTCTTAGGAAAGCCTATGAGTGTTTGATGATAGGAAACACTGTATTCAGTTCTCATTAGCTATAGTCAGTCTGCTGATCTGGGACATTTGCCCAGACATAAATATGTTTTGACCTTCTGTATGACTGAACATGTCTTAGTTATAGCTTGGAAATTTCTTATCTTTTTGACTATGACTTTGACTTCTTAGCCTTTTAAATATATAATACTGTTTCCTATTAGCAGGAAAACTAGTAATCTTATAGATTTTGTAAGAAACATAAAAATGAAAGAATCTTTGGGGGGGTAATTTGGCAGTATATATTGAAATTTTTTTCAGAGATTTTATTTATTTATTTGACAGACAGAGATCACAAGTAGGCAGAGAGGCAGGCAGAGAGACAGGCAGAGAGAGAGGGGGAAGCAGGCTCCCCGCTGAGCAGAGAGCCCAATGCAGGGCTCGATCCCAGGACCCTGAGATCATGACCTGAGCTGAAGGTAGACGCTTAACCTCCTGAGCCACCCAGGCACCCCTATATTGAAATTTTTAAAAGTATGTAGTTTTTGATGCAACAACTTTATGTGTAGGAATTTATCCTAAAAAGTAAATAAGGATATATATAATATTTATCTTTGGAAAACTGTTCGTAATGGCATCATTTGTAATAGTGAAATATTAGAACAATTTATATTTTAATAATTGGGAAATGTTTAAAGTGTAGGATAGAACAAAATAGTCAGTAGTTTGAAATGATTAATAAGATGGATATCTGTTTACATAAAAAATACACTCATAATATATCAACTAAATATGCAGATAAAAATGGCAAAAGTGGGGTGCCTGGGTGGCTCAGTCAGTTAAGACTTGATCTCAGCTTAGGTCTTGATCTTCAGGTTGTGAGTTCAAGCCCCATGTTGGGTTCCAGAACCAGTGTAGCGCCTACTTAAAAAAAAATGACAGTATAGTATAATGCATATCTATATCTATATAGATACAGATATAATTTTCTTTAATCTGAATAAACAATGAAATGATATGAATTTTCAGTATTTAAGCGTGAGAAAGTGCATGCTATTAAGTGTATTCTTTATCACTCACAATGACTTTTGAGAGATGGTAGTTTGTATTTACAGGTGATCTGATTTATTAATGCTATTGCCCAGACTCATGTTCCATTTATGGATTGCTTGCCATAATTCAGTGATCCCTCCAGGGGCCTGAAGTTCTCAGGTGATGAACAGCTAATTTATTTTAGAAATTACAGCATGTTCTTATTTCAAATATCTTAGTTTAATTAATCCATACATATCTCTTAGCTATAAATTCATTTTTAGCATTAAGTTTCCTCCTTGTATGTGGGTGGGTAGAAACCATTGTTTTGCTGGGCCTGAAATAGCTGATTCTTCTAAGACTGACTGATTGACCCTTTTCCTTCCAGCTGTGGCTCTTAAAATGTGAAGAATCCTTCAAAGTCCAGTTCAAAGTCTACCTTCTCCATATGTCTTCCCTGATCACACATTTGCTGAATACCCATTATTAGATGTTAAGCTTCTTAAAAACAAAGGGTGAGCTGTAAACTTCTTTTCATTTCTCATCCCTGCATCTGTGGAGTTCTTGGACACATTAACTGTTCAATAATCATTATTTGAATTATATTCTATAGTGGCAATAGTATGGGAAACCCGAGTGATTTAAAGCAAACCTTGAAGAGGAATCTAGTGAATTATAACATTAATAGTATCCAAATGCGGTTCCTACTGCAAAAATGTAATTTTGAACATGCTTTCATTTAAAATAAAACTTGTGAGGGTTCCCTGTGGATTGAAATAGTATTCTGTGTTTTGATCATTAGTAAATAGGCTATTTAGAATGATTTATTCTGCAAGGACTCTGTCTCTATAAAGGGATATGTATTTTTCTTAAAAAAAATTCTGGGAGGGGAATCTATCAACATTTAATAAAACTACATGCTGTTATTTCTTGGAGAAGATCCAATGACTGACTTTAAAAACTTTCTTCCAAAATTCTCTGTTTCTTATGCCTCTTCTAGGTTGAAATTACTCAGTCTGAGACCTACTTTAGTGCTCATCCACCAAAATGAAAGTTTTAAAAAAAATGAAGGGGTGGTAGACTCTAGCTGCTTAATCATAAAAGTCCGAAAAATGTGTCCTGATACTACTCTGATTTCCTTTAAAAAAAAAATAATAACAGATGCCTAATCACATTTAATTAAGAGAATCCTTTTTGTCTCTAAATCCTTTCATCTCCTGCTTTCCTATCTCATACTTATTCTGTCATTTTTAATTTTGTGTTCTTGCCACTAATGTGCAGTTTCCTTATCCACCAATGTCACCTCCCCATTTCCTTCAGGAGAGCACGGCCCAATCCAAGTCTCTCACTAATAACACCATCTGAACAACCTATTATGAGATTCTTTTTTTTTTTTTTTAAGATTTTTTTTTTTTTATTTATTTGACAGACAGATCACAAGTAGGCAGAGAGGCAGGCAGAGAGAGACAGGAGGAGGAGGCAGGCTCCCCGCTGAGCAGAGAGCCTGATGCGGGACTCGATCCCAGGACCCTGAGATCATGACCTGAGCCGAAGGCAGAGGCTTTAACCACTGAGCCACCCAGGCGCCCTATTATGAGATTCTTAATTTGGCAGACAGACTACATTATTTATGCAGAGCTGATAAGGCACGGAACACATGGTTGAGTTTCCTGAGGAATTTCACTATTTAACACCTCCACAAGGCTGCATCTGAACATGGTTTGTTCCATTTGTTTCTAAGCTTTCTTTATTCCATTAATGTTTTTGAAAATGGTATTAATAAATGGAAAGCAGATAATACGTTTGTAGCTTTCAAGCATTTAGTGTATTCTGTAGGCTCAAGTAATGCAATTAGGTGCTCATGGGTTCATGTCAAATTTTTCGGCATCTTTCTTACTCAGAACTAAATATGAAACAATAATCCATCCTATTTTCTCCCTCTGATCTTCCTGTTCCCTGTAGATTGTCCAGGAAAGTTTGAATCCCAAAGATCATAAACTCTATTTCCTAAGTTATGACTCTTTCGTCTCATTTGTTTGGAAACAGATTTGTCTTAGAATTACTGTGATAAGCAATTCATGATTTAATGTTATTCCCAGAATAATTTTTTCTGCAAATGCTGTGAAACAGTGGTAGCATTTGTTCCCATATTAAACGTGTGAATTTTAACATTGTATCATTCAATATCACATGGATATGATATGTTTGGTCTTGTCATAAAATATGCTTTCATCTCAGTATAATAATGACCATTTGTCATTCTATACATGAATATAATATTTGATTATTGTTATGGTTGAGTAAGCTACAACCTCCACAATATATATGTTTACATTGATATATGGCTAATTCATTGAAAACTCTTTTGTTAAGACAAATTTAATTATGAATTTTTCTATATTAAATACATATCACATTTTTGTGATGTTTAGGTTTCTTCCTGGTTGAATGTTAAGCATCTTCTAAAATTTACTTTAGACCATGTAGGTGCAATTCACAATGTTTTTTGCTGACAATTACTAAGTAGAATTCTAATAAAATTTAGGCACTGCAAAAATCTGATACTCATCAAGAATTTGCTCCTCAATTTTTTGGATGGGGTTGAGAACATCACAAATGGCATTAGCTAAGGTAGTTGTGTTTGATAGTAGTTTTTTTCAGGGACAATGATAAAGATAAAGCTGAAAACTCTATTCCCTCATTTGGAAAGAGAGAAATGAGAGAACATGTGTAGTTTATAATGTTATAACTAAGTGGCTAATGTACTAACAGCAAGATATAACTCGATTCTAGTCCTAAGAGGCTAGTGTAGTTGGATAATCATATAATCCTATATAAAATATATATGGAGACATTTAATATCTTTTTCTATTTAATTTTTTAATTAATTATTTTTATTAACATATAATGTATTATTTGACCCAGGGGTACAGGTCTGTGAATCATCAGGCTTACACACTTCACAGCACTCACGATATCACATACCCTCCCCAAATCCATAACCCAGCCACCCTCTCCATACCCCCCTGGGCAACCCTCAGTTAGTTTTATGAGATTAAGAGTCTCTTATGGTTTGTGTCTCTCCCGATCCCATCTTGTTTCATTTTTTCCTTCCCTACCCTCCAATCCCCCTACTCTGCCTCTCAAATTCCTCATATGAGGGAGATCATATGATAATTGTTTTTCTCTGATTGACTTATTTCTCTCAGCATAATACCTTCTAATTCCATCCATGTCATTGCAAATGGAAAGATTTCATTTCTTTTGATGGCTGCATAGTATTCCATTGTATATATGTACCACATCTTCTTTATCCATTCATCTATTGGTGGACATCTAGGTTCTTTCCATAGTTTGGCTATTGTGGACATTGCTGCTATAAACATTCGGGTGCATGTGCCCCTTCGGATCACTGTATTTGTATCTTTAGGATAAATACCCAGCAGTGTGATTGCTGGGTTGTTGGGTAGCTCTATTTTCAACTTTTTGAGGAACCTCCATGATGTTTTCCAGAGTGCCTGCACCAAATTGCATTCCCACCAACAGTGTAGGAGGGTTCCCCTTTCTCCACATCCTTGCCAACATCTGTCCTTTCCTGACTTGTTAATTTTAGCCATTCTGAGTGCTGTGAGGTGGTATCTCATTGTGGTTTTGATTTGTATTTCCCCGATGCCGAGTGATGTGGAACACTTTTTCATGTGTCTGTTGGCCATCTGGATGTCTTCTTTGCAGAAATGTCTGTTCATGTCCTCTGCCCATTTTTTGATTGGATTATTGTTCTTTGGGTGTTGAGTTTAATAAGTTCTTTGCTTGATCTTAGCCAAAAGGCTGAGAAGCAATGAGTTTGATAAGTTCTTTATAGATTTTGGATACTAGCCCTTTACCTGATACGTCATTTGTGAATATCTTCTCCCATGCTGTCAGGTGTCTTTTGGTTTTGTTGACTGTTTCCTTTGCTGTGCAAAAACTTTTGATCTTGATGAAGTCCCAGTAGTTCATTCTAGCCCTTGTTTCCCTCACCTTTCGTGATGTTTCTAGGAAGAAGTTGCTGAGGTCTTTCATTCATTTTGAGTCAATTTTTGTGTATGGTCTAAGGAAATGGTCTAGTTTCATTCTTCTGCAAGTGGCTGTCCAATATTCCCAACACCATTTGTTGAAGAGACTTCTTTCCATTGGACATTCTTTCCTGCTTTGTCAAAGATTAGTTGACCTTAGAGTTGAGGTTATATTTCTGGGCTTTCTGTTCTGTTCCATTAATCCATGTGTCTGTTTTTGTACCAGTACCATACCGTCTTGATGACAGCTTTTTAATAGAGCTTGCAGTCTGGAATTACGATGCCACCAACTTTGGCTTTCTCTTTCAACATTCCTCTGGCTATTTGGGATCTTTTCTGGTTCCATATAAATTTTGGGATTATTTGTCCCATTTCTTTGAAAAAAAAATTGGTGGTATTTTGATAGGGATTGCATTAAATGTGTAGATTGCTTTAGGTAGCATAGACATTTTCACAATATTTGTTATTCCAATCCATGAGCATGGAAAGTTTTCCATTTCTTTGTGCCTTCCTCAATTTCTTTCATGAGTACTTCATAGTGTTCTGAGTACAGATTCTTTGCCTCTTTGGTTAGGTTTATTCCTAGGTATCTTATGGTTTGGAGTGCAATTGTAAATGGGATTGACTTCTTAATTTCTCTTTCTTCTGACTTGTTGTTGGTGTATAGAAATGCAACTGATTTCTGTGCATTGATTTTATATCCTGACACTTTACTGAATTCTTGTATGAGTTCTAACAGTTTTGGTGTGGAGTCTTTTGGGTTTTCCACATAAAGTATCATATCATCTGTAAAGAGTGATAGTTTGACTTCTTCTTTGCTGATTTGGATGCCTTTAATTTCTTTTTGTTGTCTAATTGCTGAGGGTAGGACTTCTAGTACTATGTTGAATAGCAGTGGTGATAATGGACATCCCTGCCATGTTCCTGACCTTAGGGGAAAAGCTCTCAGTTTTTCCTCATTGAGAATAATATTTGCTGTGGGTTTTTCATAGATGATTTTGATGATATTGTGGTATGTACCTTCTGTCCCTACGCTTTGAAGAGTTTTGATCATGAAAGGGTGCCATACTTTGTCAAATGCTTTTTCAGCATCTATTGAGAGTATCATATGATTCTTGTTCTTTCTTTTATTAATGTATTCTATCACATTGTTGATTTGCAGGTGTTGAACCAGCCTTGCAGCCCAGGAATAAATCCCACTTGGTCGTGATGAATAATCCTTTTAATGTACTATTGGATCCTAGTAGCTAGTATTTCATGAGAATTTTCACATCTGTGTTCATCAAGAATATTGGTCTGTAATTCTCCTCTTTGGTGGAGTCTTTGTCTGGTTTTGGGATCAAGGTAATGCTGTCCTCATAAAATAAGTTTGGAAGTTTTCCTTCTATTTTTATTTTTTGGAACAGTTTCAGGAGAATAGGTATTAATTCTTCTTTAAGTGTTTGGTAGAATTCCCCTGGGAAGCTGTGTGGCCCCGGGCTCTTGTTTGTTGGGACATTTTTGATGACTACTTCAAAAAACTACTTTGATGACTTCCTTACTGGTTATGGGTCTGTTCAGGTTGTCTATTTCTTCCTGGTTCAGTTTTGGTAGTTTATATGTCTCTAGAAATGCACCATTTCTTCCAGATTGCCAAATTGCTGGTATATAATTGCTCATAATATGTTCTTATAATTGTATTTCATTGGTTTTGGTTGTGATCTCTCCTCTTTCACTCATGATTTTATTTATTTGGGTCCTTTGTCTTTTCTTTTTGATAAGTCTGGCCAGAGGTTTATCAATCTTATTAATTCTTTCAAAGAACAGCTCCTAGTTTCGCTGATTTGTTCTACTGTTTTATTTTTGTTTTTGTTCTTGTTTTTTGTTTCCATTTAGTTGATTTCTGCTCTGATCTTTAGTTTCTCTTCTCCTGCTGGGTTTAGGCGTTCTTTGCTGTTCTTTCTCCAGCTCCTTTAGGTATAGGGTTAGGTTGTGTACTTGAGACCTTTCTTGTTTCTTGAGAAGGGCTGGTATCACTATATATTTTCCTCTCAGGACCTCCTTTGCTGTGTCCCACAAATTTTGAACAGTTGTGTTTTCATTATCATTTGTTTCCATGAGTTTTTTCAATTCTTCTTAATTTCCTGGTGACCCATTTATTCTTTAGTAGGATGCTCTTTAGCCTCCACGTATTTGAGTTCTTTCCAACTTTCCTCTTGTGATTGAGTTCTAGCTTCAGAGCACGGTGGTCTGAAAATATGCAGGGAATGATCCCAATCTTTTGTTACTAGTTGAGACCTGATTTGTAATCCAGGATTTGATCTATTCTGGAGAATATTCCAAGTGCACTAGGGAAGAATGTGTATTCTGTTTTTAAGGATGGAATGTTCTGAATATATCTGTGATGTCCATCTGGTCCAGTGTGTCATTTAAGGCCTTGATTTCCTTGTTGATCTTTTGCTTGGATGATCTGTCCATTTCAGTGAGGGCAGTGTTAAAGTCCCCTACTATTATTGTATTATTGTTGATGTGTTTCTTTGATTTTGTAATTAATTGGTTTATAGAGTTGGCTGCTCCCATGTTAGGGCATAGATACTTAAAATTGTTAGATCTTCTTGTTGGACAGATCCTTTGAGCATGATATAGTATCCTTCATCATCTCTTATTATAGTCTTTGGCTTAAAATCTAATTTATCTGATATAAGGTTTGTCACTCCAGCTTTTTTTTTGATGTCCATTAGCATGGTAAATTATTTTTCACCCCCTCATTTTAAATCTGGCCATGTCTTTGGGTCTAAAATGAGTTTCTTGCAGACAGCATATTGATGGGTTTTGTTTTGTTTTTTTAACCATTCTGATACTCTGTGTCTTTCGATTGGGGCATTTAGCCCATTTACATTCAGGGTAACTATTGAAAGATATGAATTTAGTGCCATTTTATTACCTGTAAGGTGACTGTTACTGTATATTGTCTCTGTTCCTTTCTGGTTTACTACTTTTAGGCTCTTTATTTGCTTAGAGGACCCCTTTCAGTATTTCCTGTAGAGCTGGTTTGGCGTTTACAAATTCTTTCAGTTTTTGTTTGTCCTGAAAGCTTTTTATCTCTCCTTCTATTTTCAATGATAGCCTAGCTGGATATAGCATTCTTGGCTGCATGTTTTTCTCTTTTAGTGCTCTGAATATATCATGCCAATTCTTTCTGGACTGGTGGGTCTCTGTGGATAATTCTGCTGCCAGTCTAATATTTCTACCATTGTATGTTACAGAGTTCTTGTACTGAGCTGCTTTCAGTATTTTCTCTTTGTCACTAAAACTTGTAAGTTTTACTATTTGATGACCAGGTGTGGACCTATTTTTTTTTTTTTTTTTTAATTTGACGGGTGTTCTCTGTGCCTCCTAGATTTTGATGCTTGTTCCCTTTGTCACATTAGGGAAAGTCTGTACTATAATTTGCTCCAATATACTTTCTGCCCCTCTTTCTCTTTCTTTTTTTTTCTGGAATCGCAATTATTCTAATATTGTTTTGTCTTACGTATCACTTATCTCTCGAATTCTCCCCTCGTGGTCTAGTAGTTGTTTGTCTATCTTTTGTTCATTTCTTTATTCTCCATCATTTGGTCTTCTATATCACTAATTCTCTCTTCTGCCTCATTTATCCTAGCAGTAAGAGCCTCCATTTTTTTATTGCACCTCATTAATAGCTTTTTTGAGTTCAAGTTGGTTAGATTTTAGTTCTTTTATTTCTCCAGAAAGGGCTTTTATATCTCCCAAGAGGGTTTCTATAATATCTTCCATGCCGTCAGTCACTCCTGTCTCCCTGGTCTCTGGCCACACTCTCAGCCCATCTGGCCTGTGACTGAGCGTTTCTGTCTCTGGTGCAGAGCCCCATTTGTAGTCTCCAAACAGAGCAGATTCCTGCTGCACTAATCCTCCTGGAGGAGGAAGGTGAGTCTCCCCGGATCTGCCACCTGTGGGGTCCTTGCTGGAAGGTCAGTGGTCCAACTGTGTCTTGGATCATGGTTTAAGGTAACCCCAAGTGGAAAGCTAACTCTTTGGCTCTGTCTCTGCAGTCAGCTTCCCCACTCTGATACCTGGGAGCTCTGCCACACTCAGACAGCCCCAACCTTTCTGTGATCTCCTGGGACCTAAGACCACACTGTCCTCGCAAGGGTTCCATCCCCACTTAGCCTCTGGAGTGATGTTCCTCAGTGGAGCAGACTTCTAAAAGTTCTGATTTTGTGCTCCACTGCTCCGCCACTTGCTGGAAGCTGGCACCTCCTGCCACGGTCTATCTTTCCATTGCTTAGGATTCACTTCTCTGCACGTCCTACCTTTCAGAAAGTGGTTGATTTTCTGTTACTAGAATTGCTGTTCTTCTTCTCTTCGATCTCCTGTTGAGTTTGTAGGTGTTCAGAATGGTTGGATAACTATCTAGCTGAAATCCTGGGATCTGATGTCATTTCAGTCTGCTACTCCTCCTCCATCTAGCCTCTCACTCTCTATTTAATTTTTAATAAAATATTTGACTAGCAAAAATAAGATTTTTTCTATTTCTGAGATTTAATAAATTCTAACATTTTTCTCATATTTGCATCTGATCTCTCTCAAAATAAATTTTTATAGATACACCTAAATTCTATTTTTTCATCTATTTTATTCCCCCCCCAACCTGCGAACTAATTACTATTCAGAAGTTGGAGTGTGTCATTCCTATATATATTTTAATGCCTTTTCTAATTGTGTTGGTATCCCCAAACAATATATACTTTTGCTGTGTGTTTTATATATAGTATTCTATATGTATCTCTTTCTCAATTTTCTTGGTTTTTTTTTTTAACTTGACATTACGTTTTTGAAATTTATCCATACTGACATATTTTAGCGACCATATAGTATTTGAAGGTGTGAATAAACTCTAATGTATTCCTTACAGATGGGTTATTTCCTTTTTTATTTTTCAGTACTACAGTGAACAGTTTTTCTCAAGTCTGTTTTAGAGACATTCAGAGCATCAGGGATAGGGAATTTCACTTTAAGAGACTATCTGCTATCTGCAGAAAAATCAAAACACATTTCTCAGCACACCTGTTTCTGTTTTAATCTCCTACTTTAATTTCATCCCATGTATACCTTGGTTCATTATGTCTATATTAAGCTTTGTCTGCTTAAGATGAAGACCATACATTTTTCAATTAAGTGCTATATTTCTACTCTAAGCACTTAAAATGATAACCATGAAAAATGACTTTTCTAAAAGTTAGTGCTTTAGAGCACAGTAGAAAGACATCTACTAAGTTAAATTCACTGTTTTAGGTAGCTTGTGTTTTTATATATCTGTACTTTCCTTAGCTTATTTTATGACTTACAGTGTTGGAAAGAGAGAAGAAAACATTTTTTTCTCTCCTGTTTTAGTTGTGATGTTCTAGTATTATGTTGCACCAGTAAAATTTGTTCTTATTTTGTACAATCTGCAATAAAGCAAAGGCATTACATGGTTTACTTGAAATAGACAGCTATTTGCTCATAAAGTTTATTTAAAGGACTTAGAGAAATAAAGTGGCTTGAGGTGACTTTATACCATTTAATTATGGTTGATCTTGAACACAAGTTAAACTAAACAATTTCTTACTGGCTACATTTAAAGTATCTTCAGTCCAACCACATTCTCATAGATAAGAGCATTTTTTTAGAAATGCATTTCATCTGACCATCACACTGCTGGCTGCTGCTGGTGTGAGAAGGGCTGCTATAAAACTGCAGGATCATAGATGTTTGCTGCCCCTTGTGTGGAGGGAGAGCAGTGACAGACCCAGCTAGCTAGCCCGGTCCTGGGATGGCAGGAGCTATTGCTCTCTTACCACTGACCTCTCAATGGCTCCTGTGGAAAGCTAGAAATGAAGTATAGTTGTCAGCAGTCTGGAGGGCTAGCTATAAATATTTCTTCCCATAAATCCGGCCTGAGTGGATGATATGGGATGCTTTTGAAGGAAATAATTGACTCGCCATTCAACTTGAAGTTAATGCTAACCACCCTTCACTATCCCATGAATCTGCTACACCCACTTTGTCCTTCCCTCTGCACTTCAGAATGCACTTTGGAGAAGAGTGGCAACAGGAGACATTTGGCAATAGGAGACTTTGGTTATGTAAAAAGTAGAAAAGTCATTGATAACCTCAATCCAATCTGGAAACATAGTTCTTTTAAGACACATGTTTAATTAAAGGCAATCACTTCTGCCATATGGGAAGATATTCTTTAAGCTGTGATGCATGTAACCCATATGGGGCTAAGAAGTTATATGGCATAAAAATAAATACCAGGAGGAAGGAAGGAGTGGGGTTCATTGTTCCCTGGATACTGAGGCACCAATGAATGAGTTTTTTCTGTCCAAGGATAACAGTACCAGATTAACTGTGGTTTTTGGTTTCAGGAGAGAAGACTCTTGGTGATTGCATCTGTGATTTCCTAGAATATACCTAAGGCATAGGGGTTCTTAAAAGGTGTTCTGGATGCGGGTGCCTGGGTGGCTCAGTGGGTTAAAGCCTCTGCCTTCGGCTCGGTCATGATCCCAGGGTCCTGGAATCAAGGCCCACATCAGGCTCTCTGCTCAGCAGCGAGATTACTTCCTCCTCTCTTTCTCTCTGCCTGCCTCTCTGCCTGCTTGTGATCTCTGTCTGTCAAATAAATATATAAAATACTAAAAAAAAGGGGGGGGGTTTTGGATGTCACCCACTCCCTCCAAAAGGCAAACTAGCTACAAATCCATTGATTCATTAGAATCCCAGTGTAATAGGAATTAATTCTTTTGTTGCAATATTATCATATTGAAGCAAAGAACAGTTAGTAGGATAAGACCAATACTTAGTTGGATAAAACCTTCACAAATGACTGACCCTGGGCAGAACTTTTTTATTAAAGTCTTCTTAGACACACTTTATAAAATATTTTAAAGAAATAGTATGTTGGAATAAAACATGGTTACATATTTAGTTACTAAAATACCCATGGCTTCATTTTTTCATGCATAGATCCTATTATATAAAATCCCTGCACTGAGACAAATATTACAGCTATTAGAGTAAATACCACTCTTCCTGAGAAGACCAAGTTCAGTGGAAGTCATTTGTCATCTTCAAGCGTCTTAATTACTCAGCCTCATGGGTTCTTCAAGGCTTAAGGCTGGATATGTTCTGCTCCCCTGACTTGACAGATGAGCTTAGTTTCTCACTTTTGTCTCATTTCTGATCATCATAGCAAGAAGTCATGACTGCCAAAAGTCCAGTTAGTTGTCAGAGTTAAAGAACTCACCTTGATGTTGCCAGGTAAAATCACCCTAGTGAGGATTCAACGAGTATACATCTGTAAAGTGCTTTAAACTGCCTGGCATTAAGTAAATGTTAGCTATTATTAGAATTATTGGGTATTCTGAATGATTCACAAAACAAGTCAAATCAGTGAGATACATTTTAAGAGGAGTGTAGGGAAAAATATCCACCCCAACTAATCCTGCTGCCCCAGAGTGGGTTGAGTAACTCCAAAATCCTGGACAATCAGGGACTTGGAAATGTTTTTCTCCCTAAAGCTCTAAATATATGTCTGAATTACTCTGGATATCAAAACGAAACAAATGCGTTTGTTTGTTCATCCACACAATGGCAGGCAATCTGTGAGTAGCGAGGGAAGATGTTTTTAGTTTTGGAAGTTGTAGGATAATGGAGTTTCTAGCCCAGCAGTTTTATTTCAGGGAGTCTGTTCGATTTGCACGTGTAAAAATAGTCCTTCTTCTACTGAATCCCAGAGGGGCTTGATTTCAGCAGGACCAGCAGCTCCATAGAAGTGCATAGAGAAGAGATTGTTCTCAGAAATGAGCTCTCCGAAAATGTCACAACATTCTACTGCAGCATGGTCATTTGCTGACTATTTTTCACGTTATATCTAGCCTGCTTAATACCAAGGGTCTTTTTAAAATGCCAAAGACACTCCTCCAAAAATACACATGAATCAGTCATTTGCATTTGCTCATAAAGCTCTTTTGCCTTTTCAAAGAGCACTGGGTTGGAGACAAGGACATTTCTATCTTTTCACTGAGAACCACTCACTCAGAACACCATATAGTTACCCTAATTTATTTATGTGAGTGCATCATGGAGCACTGCTCCCTCCATACTTCGAGAGACTGAAAATCTATTAAGCCTTAAATATTAGTCACCCTACTCTCTGATATTTTATAGACTAGTGGAAGAGTACTGTGCTTATCTATTAATGTTTTCCTGTGGTCAGCCCTATACAGTGTTAAATGGGTGACTGTTGACTTGCCATGCTTCTATTAGTTGATTTTTACTAGAGGAAGACTTTTCCCCATCTCAGTTTTAATCACCACCACTACAGCTCCTTTTATAACCTGTCTGGGCTTCACATCTCTCATTGTTAGTTTCTTCCTTATTTCTCTAATTGACTTCTTTCTTGCTTTTTCTCTCCCTTGTCTCTCAGTCCACAACTCTCCGTTGCTCCATCACAGAAGGCTGTTGTTTTGCGGACATGAAGAGGGAGTTTACCTTCTATTTGTGACATGTTCATGATGCCATAACACATCAGGTAATTATCTTCATGGCTGTGTTTTTTCTTCCTGAGCATTCAAGGCCCTTTGGGGGTAATTGCTTCAGGATAGAGCAGTCCTGAAAGTTTGTGTGTTGCATAGGATTGATGTCTGGATCTCTGCTACTAGGGGCAGAGCTGGTGTAGAGGCTGGGACTTTGAGAACTTGGGGAGGTAACATGCAGACTGGGGGTTGGGGGGGTGAGGTTCCCAGGGCTCAATCTGAGACCCATGTATTGACAAGTACTGTAATGAAAAGATGAAGAGAAGGGATGACGATAAGGCCAGGAAAGTGTAGGACTGAGACTACTCAGGATCCATGGGCTTCCTGGAGCCCCCAGCAGGCAAGTAGAATGCAGAGTCAAGGCACATGTCCCACCATTTAAGGGCTTGCTTGGGGATACTATCCCCTCATTTAAGAACTAAAATGAATCTTGTTTGGGGGTAGGCCTCACTGGCACGGGGTTTGTAGCCATAGATAAACTGCCTGTGGGACTGATGCTCTTCTCCGTGATGTCTTCTGAAATATAAGATCCTGGGCCACGAGTCACCCACACCAAAATTTTGCATTGTCAGTAAGCAAAGTTCAACCTTTTGTCTGAGCCTGGTCCTGAAAGGTAGTCACAGTTCCCTCAAGAGGGTTGGAAGGGACTGATGAATTTTCACTCCCCCACCCACCACCCTGCCCATGTTTTCCCACACATGTTAACTATAACACGTACTGTGCTGATTGAACAGAGAAATGATAAAGGTGGTGACACTCAAAATGTACCAAATTACAGTCATTCATAAAAGTAAAAGCTAAATCTCAAATTTTTAAAAATTAAATGGTCACTTGTTTCAAGGATGCATCTAGGATAGGAGATGAGACAGACTAGGCCTCCAAAAATAATAGTTCTACTTTATGTATGATTGTATTATGTACTTGTATAGTAACTTATAATGTGCAGACACCAAGACTTACAGAATTCTGTCTCTATACTGAAGGAGGAAGGGAGAACATTTTTATTTTATTCTTCATCATTTCTGTAGGGTTTTGTTGGTTGTTGTTATTGTTGTTGTCTTTCCAGATGGTTCATTCTTTTCAGAACCCATAATTTTTCTTAGGAAGAATGCCTACTTTGGGGAGGTACAAACTCTACAGTGAATATTCTTTTCTTTTCTTTTTTTGAAGATTTTATTTATTTACTTGAGAGCAAGAGGGACAGAGATAGTGAGAGAGGGCACGAGTGGGGAGGAGAGGGAGAAGCAGACTCCCCACTGAGCAGGGAGCCTGATGCGGGGTTTTATCCCAGGACTCTGAGATCATGACCTAAGCTGAAGGCAGACGCTTAACCCACTGAGCCACCCAGGGGCCCCTATCCATAGTGACTCTTATGTGACTCTTCTCCTGGCCATGGAATGTTTAAAATGAGCTCAAAGGAGGGATGAGTATTACGCATTTTACGCCTTATGCTCTGCGGTTTTTTCTTTTTTTTTTAAGATTTTATTTATTTATTTGACAGAGAGAGATCACAAGTAGGCAGAGAGGCAGGCAGAGAGAGAGGGGGAAGCAGGCTCTCTGCTGAGCAGAGAGCCTGATGTGGGGCTCAATCCCAGAACCCTGAGACCGTGACCCAAGTCAAAGGCAGAGGCTTAACCCAGTGAGCCACCCAGGAGCCCCCCTGCTCTACATTTTAGGAATAATCCAAATATCTAGGGGCGGCTGGGTGGCACAGTCGATTAAGTGTCTGACTCTTGATTTTGGCTCAGGTCATGATCTCAGAATCCTGAGATCCCCCACATTGGGCTGTGTGTGGGGTGTGGAGCCTGCTTAAGATCCTCTCTCTCCCTCTTCTTCAACCCCTACCCACCCTTGCTCTCTCTCAAATGCACACATGCTCTCTCTCTCTCAAAGAATAAGAAGAAGAAGAAGAAGAAGAAGAAGAAGAAGAAGAATCCAAATATTTAAAATGTGCTTCAATAAAGCAGCCGTAGCTCCTTGCAGTGTCCTTGAATACCACTGGCTATATTACCAGTTTTCTACTACCTGCAGCTGAGAAGAAATCCAATGATCATGAGGAGGTAAAACATAAGTACTCCCCATAGTAATAGTAAGATAAATGCAAATGCGTATTAGTAATACTGCCCTGGAGATAGAACTCTCTGCTGGAGCCTATTGTGCAGTTAATGAACGATACAATCAGACATGTTAAACTCCGTATTTTATTCCTAGCAGTGTAACTCTTCTTTCAGTCATACTTTTCCAGGAGACTGTGTTGCACCCACTTGGCCCACCCTGTCCATCCTCTTTCTCATGAACAAGAGCACAGGCAGCTCAGCCCAAAGAACCCAAGGCGAAAGGAGAAATGCTGCTGCCATGGAGACAGAGAAATCCACTGCCAGCGTAGCAGATCACCATCAGCTTCTAGTTTTCTAAGTCAACCACATGCATAATGTGTCTCTTGAATCTAGATGTGGTGTGGAGCCCTGCTGCATGGGAAGCCACATAGATGGGGTCTTGCTGGTCCCTACTGCTGGCTCATGGTCAGGAATAAGAGAATCTAAGTTTCCCAAAAGACCATTAGTAAAGAAAGTGGAAAAAACAAATAGAACATGAGCTTCAATGAATTTTTTTCTACAGTACAACTTATTAATTAAAGTCTCGCCCAGACCAGCTTGTACCATAGGAGTATTGTATAGTGGGGCCATTTCCCTCACTTCAGTTAGATTTGGAGGGTACAGAAATGAGACATCTCATTGTTGCTGTGTTCCTCTAGGGACCTTGGTGTTTTGTCCTGAGTGTGTCTCTCTTGCAGACCGGGTGTAGTTATGTTTGGCTTTGTGGTTTGATAGGAGTCTTTTTCTTCTTGTTGAAAAGTGAAGACCTTGGGGTGCCTGTGTGGCTCAATAGGTTAAGCATCCAACTTCTGATTTCCACTCACATCATGATCTCAGGGTCAAGATCCAGCCCGACCTGGAGCTCTGTGCTGAGCCAGGAGGCTGATAAAGATTCTCTCTCTCCCTCTGCACGTGTGTGCTCTCTCTCTCTCAAAAAGTGCAGACCCTTATTGACATGACAGAAATATTTTTTCTTAGTTCTACCAAAATATTTTACCAGTTTCTGTTTGTATGTAAAAAATCTTTTGTTTTTAAAATAATGATTAACTTTGTCCAATATACTGAATTCTCTACTTTTTTTGGCTTATATACTGATTCATTATTATGAACAGGAATAAATTTAAGATATGTACCCTTTAGCCCTCCTCTTTCCCTCCCTTCTACTAGCTGAATTTAAGTTGATTGTGCATTTTATCAGTGTTCATTCTTATATTTTAAATATATCTGGACATTTCTTTCTTTCTTTATCTATTTTAAATATCTTTTGACTCCTTGGCTATGAAATATCAGCATACTTAACTAACTGCCCTTACCTCTCCCCTCTCTTACCAACAATTACGATTTTTTCATTTCTATATTGTTGGGGATTAAGACACTTACAATCTAGTCTGCAATAAAAAGTTCACTATTTTGTTTTTTAAATCCTGTGAATAAATGGATTTAATGATTACAGCCATGTCTCTTTTTTTTTTTATTGTGTTATGTTAGTCCCATACAGTATCATGAATTTTTGATGTAGTGTTTCAAGATTCATTGTTTATGCACCACACCCAGTGCTCCATGCAATCAATACATGCCCTCCACAATACCCACCACCAGGCTCACCCAACCCCCCACCCCTCTCCCCTCCCAAACCCTCAGTCTGTTTCTCAGAGTCCACAGTCTCTCATGGTTTGTCTCCTGCTCCGATTTCCCCCAATTCACTTCTCCTCTCCTTCTCCCAATGTCCTCCATGTTATTCCTTATGCTCCATAAGTAAGTGAAACCATATGATAATTGACCTCTCTACTTGACTTATTTCACTCAGCATAATCTCCTCCAGTCCCATCCATGTTGATACAAAAGTTGGGTGTTCATCCTTTCTGATGGCTGAGTAATATTCCATTGTATATATGGCCCACATCTTCTTTATTCATTCTTCTGTTGAGAGGCATCTCAGCTCTTTCCACAGTTTGGCACAGCCATGTCTTTTATTATGAAAATCTAAAGCTCATTCCCTTTCACTTTTTCAAGTTCAGGAATATATATTCATTGTATATTTCTAAAAGTTTGTCTTCTGCCTTTATACCTTATCTATGTTTTCTCTGGGTACATAAATCTAGATTTGCTGTCTTTCTTTGGGAACTTTATAGGCACAGCTATTAGCAGATTCTTATAAATTTCAGGATATACTTATCAAGCAGTTGACCCAGAAATTCCACTTATAGGTGTTTACCCAACCGAAATGAAAACATACATCCACAAAAAGACTTAGATATGAGTGTTCATAGAAGCTGCATTCACGATAGTCAAAGACTGATGACAAGTCAAATGCATATCAGTGGGAGAATGGATAAGCAGGTCAAGGTGTTTTCATACATAGAACATTACTCGGCCCTTAAAAGGAATAAACCATGAAAACGCACATCAACATGGGTGATTTTCACAGATGTCATGTGAAGCAAAAGAAGACAAACATAAAAGTGGTGAAAGATAGGCTTTGATATCTTCCCCTCGAAAGAATGTTGTGCTAGAAATCCAAAGATCTAGATTCTAAGCCTCAGTGTACAACCAGCTTGTGAAACTCTCATTTTTAGAGGGGTATATTTTCATCTATAAAAGGAGAAAAATAGATGATACTATTTTGACTTTGTTGGTGTTCTAAAATCCAGAGAATTTAGTCATTTGTAGCCTATATGTAAAAGCATTGATCAGTCCTTCCATTCTTTATAATATGTGAGTTATAATCTGTAATGACCTTCCAGGTGTAACACAGTGGTTTTTAAACCATTGTGCAGAAACACTATATAACCTAAAAATGAAGAGTACAGGACTATTAGTGAATAAGATCAAGTTATATCAGATTCACCAGTCTATTTTATTACTCATTTCTTATTAATCATTTCCTCTTCCACTCTAATAATAGCAAGGTTTTTCTTATATTTAGTTATTAATTCAGCAAGTATGTATTGAATGCCTACCTTGGAACTGTATACAAGCCCATAAATCTGCTTTATTATTGGTTAGGAAATTGACTATTATATCTGGTTTCTTGTTAATGAGGCAAGACAGATGTGAAAGGTGTCTACTTTTTAGGAATGAACTTAAAGTACCCTCTGATTAATATAATTTCTCTACATGCTGAATTTTTTTTCCTCCAGTGAGCTCTCTGTCCGTAGAAGGAACTGGGACTTGCAGAAAATATAGTTTTTAAAGAAGAGAATATGATAACAAATATCCCTCGGGATTTTAGTGATTTATAGGCCATACACAAAGTCCTATTTAAAGCCATAGTTCAGATTCAGGTTATGGGTACTTGGAAAAATTGTATTTACTTTCTGAAGGAAATTTACTTCAGTCCAAGAAGATTCCACTATGGCCTCATGGGTCTGAAAAATCCTGGATTTTAGTGCTGCTACTATTGTCCTTTGTAAAACTTAGAGATAGAGTTGCATGTCCATTTTCTCACTGCTAGGCAGACTAAAGAGCACCAATGCCAACATCTCTATGTTTGTCCAGCTCTGGAAACTAATCCTCACACAAGACAACAAACAGAAATCACCATTCTCAATCTCTGCAGGTCAGAAGTCTCACATATAACTCTCTAAGCATTATGGGACAGCCCTCTTTATTTCTAGGGAAGGCAATTGTGACATATGATGAGATCAGAGATTTCTTCTTGGAGAGGAATAATTTTTCTGGGCTGACTTCTGGGTCCTTTTTAGAATATTGGGAAGACCTTTGGTGGGAACCTTTTTCCCTGACAGAAGTGCATCCTGTGACATCTGGGGGCCTGTTCTGAAGATTTTATGAGGGTCAGAGATTCCTTATTCCTTATTCCATTCATGTGAAGTTTCGTCTCCTCCTATCTGCCCATCATCTGGCAGACTGGCTGTGTCATAAGGGGGCAAAGACCTCCCTCATCTTACACTCTGCTTTTCTTTTCCTCACCCATGGCTTATACCCCACAGGTGGCTATTAAACATTTGATTAACTGATGTTTCTTGCTAACCATTGTGTTTCCTCTCAGTACCGAA
>NW_019154088.1:36571443-36655323 GCF_002288905.1 Enhydra lutris kenyoni | reverse complement strand
AAAGAAAGAAAGAAAGAAAGAAAGAAAGAAAGAAAGAAAGAAAGAAAGAAAGAACAACAACAAAAAATCCAACCCCTCTACTTGACATCTTTTTAAAGGATTTCTCAAAATAAGGGGAAAATCTATTAAGTATTTCCCTGGGAAATATTTAAGTGAGGATGTGGAGCTTCATGTCTGAAATAACAAGTGTCAAGCCTTCCTTGGCTTGGAGAAAATCACAGTGAAATAGATGGGTATTTTTTTTTCTTATGATTTTGAGGTTCCTCTTAGCAGGAGCAGAGTATATTTCCCATGGGGCTGGATTTGTGAATTGCTTTGACCAACCCACTGGGGATGGGAATGCCAGTGTGCCCGTTCTGGGGCGGGTCTTGAGAAGCAGTGTAGTGTTTCTGCTCTTCCCGCTGGAGACTCTGCCATGAGAATGGGCCCCAGGCAGTGTACTAGTCCCAGCGCAGTGTGGAAGTGTGGTGCAGAAGTGCCCCAGTGACCTGCAGACCAGCAACTATGATTTTGTTTGCTTATTGTCGTCTGCCATGATTTTGAGAGTGGTTTATGACAGTGGGCATTATTGTGACAAATGCTGACTGATTTAGGCAAGAAACACAGAAGGCAATGTTATCTCCTCAGGTTCATGTTAACAGAAATCCTTCTCAGATATGATACACGGGTCAAGCAGCTGAAGAGCTTTCTAACATATAAGAAAGGTGTTTTCTTGGGGCGCCTGGGTGGCTCAGTGGGTTAAGCCTCTGCCTTTAGCTCAGGTCATGATCCCAGAGTCCTGGGATTGAGCCCCGCATCTGGCTCTCTGCTCAGCAGGGAGCCTGCTTCCTCCTCTCTCTCTGCCTGCTTGTGATCTCTCTCTGTCAACTAAATAAATAAAATCTTTAAAAAAAAAAAAAAAAAGAAAGGTGTTTTCTCCATGCCATGCTGTTATGTATTCATTTTTATTTAAGAGTAAGTGCTTGCATGACCCCTTCTGATATCTCCTAATTGTCTAGTTCACTCAAAACCAGCAGACAAGGATCTGTGTGTGCACTTAGACATACACATTCTATTATATTTTCCTAGGAAGCTACAAAACTATATAGCCCATTTTTGTAAGACTATAAAACTATGTCTCAGAAATCTCCATGGGTGATCTGATCATTCTAATTGCAGAACAGACACAATCTTCAAAGGAGATACCCACAAATTGAATGGATAAAACCTACAAAGACTTCCCTCTGTTTGGGGCAGGGTAGAAAAATATGTGTATGCAAGAAAGAAAGAGGCAACAGACTATTTTTTTTTTTAATAGAAGGAGATAGACAAAGTTTAGCACAGTTTAAGAAATAGCCCTGGAGCAGCAAGGTTGCAGGGCAAAGAGGCGAAGAGGAATGTAGAATAATTTGAAAAGAAACCGTTGACAATCAACAATACAGAGACAGGAGAGAAAGAAAAGATGATAGAAGTTGCGGGTAGCTGACTCACAATACAGAGACAGCCCATAAGCTTTCCCTCTCTCAAGGCCAAAGGCAGAAAGCTAATCAACTTATCTGTGCAGAGGAAAAAACATCAAAAGGGTCAAAATGTGCTTTGATATTCATTTGAAAGAATGGGTGAAGGAAAGGATAAGGTGAAACATGATGGAGGCAAAGACTTAGAGCACTTGCAAGAGAGGCACATTGACGGGGAGGGAGAGATGGTGGCAAAGAGACAGGATGTAAGTCGTGTTCTCCATCTTAGCAAGAAGGACAGTCATTTGGAAGTGTCCATACAGGCTGGGAAGATCACACAGTCCTGTAGACAAGCGTAAGAGAGCAGAGCTCTCTGGGCAGAGGTGAGGAGTGGTCAGACAGCAGCAGGCAAGAGGGAAATAGCTGTTCAACGCTTTATAAGAATGGAGGACAGGGGAGCCTGGGTGGCTCAGTGCGTTAAACCTCTGCCTTCGGCCCAGGTCATGGTCCCAGGGTCCTGGGATCGAGCCCCGCATTGGGCTCTCTGCTCAGCGGAGAGCCTGCTTCCGCCTGCCTCTCTGCCTGCCTCTCTGCCTACTTGTGATCTCTGTCTGTCAAATAGATAAATAAAATCTTAAAAAAAAAAAAAATAAGAATGGAGGACAAACAAAAAAGGAGAAAAGCAAAAACAATCAAAATATAAAACTTCGTTATAATAGGAGCAATCAAAATATTACCAGTTGTGGAGAGTTTGATCTTTTATTTTCCCAGACAGAAGTTCAGTTCTTCAATCTTTATGATGTACACTTCCCTCTCCAAGGGACAACTGTGTTTGTTTCTTCTTTTTTTTTTTCTTTTTTAACTCATTTTGCACATTGATGTCCTTTTGAAACATGGTAATTGTTATATTTAAAAGAACTTTGTATCTGTGTACATACATGTGAATTACAAAGAACAATAACGAAATGAATACCCACAGACATACCATCTAGACCAAAGTACTGGAGTGTCATCACGATTATGCATATACTAATGTGCTCTGCCCCTTTCCTTTCCCTCTGGCTCCCTCTTCCTGGATAATCTTTATCTTAAATTTTCATGTTAGTGTTCTGCATAATGCGTAGACAATAAGATTTTTTAAAGTCCTAGGACTTCCCTACCAAATTGAGTTGAATATATTGCAAAACTTATTTTCATTTTTTTAAACATCAGGAAAGGATAAAAAATCTGATTCAATTTGACATTTTCACATTCCTCAACCAGCCACTTTCCTGGGTCTATTGAACTCCTAACCTCCTGGCCCGGAGTGTCCAAGGCAAGTCGGCATGGCGACTCTGTCCACGTTAGCACAAAAGGAGTCCACATGCCAATGATTTGATTGTCTTTGCAGCTCCTCAGGTGAGATTTCCTCCCTCAACGTTACCCTGGGAAAGGGGACCTGGGAGTCAAGAAGATTTCATAATGAAAATAAAATGAAGGCTGTTTGTCAAATTGAGTACGTATTTGAAAAAAAGAATGTTTTGATACTTCCTAGAACATATTTGCAATTGTGCATGTAAATACTAGCATATCCACAGCCCCTTTGTGCCTGGCCTATCCATGTTTACTTTGTAAGATTTGCAAACACCTGCATTTAAAGCCACCATTATTTCTGCTTGCAGTGACTTAACTGTCATTTAATATTACATATTAAATGAATAGGTTTAATAGTCCTTTAACAAAAGCAACAGTGACGCAGAGCTGGGAAAGAACTTCCTTAATGATCACGATAGAAAAAAAGGAAAAGGGAGACAGAGACAGAGACAGGGTGAAGGGTGTCTGTGTAATATTTCTCTGTAAATAATTCTTCCCCTTCTTAATTAAATTACTTCATACAATACAACCTACTTTGTGCAAGGGCGCAGTTCCTAACTTGCATGACTGATTCTTCTTGAGCAAAATGAAATAGTTTTTCCTTTTATTTACAAAATGTCTTCACCTAGGGTAGATCCAAATATGTCCCCCTCCTCCTCCCCACCCCACAGGACTTCACTTCTGATAAAATTATCACATTTGCTGTATTTAAAAAGAAGTCAAACCGTACAAAGTACAGTTAATACAATGTATTGTTCTTAAAATAAGAGTGATAGTAAATTTCTGAAAGACGTGATGTGTGTCCCCCACGTTGCCTCTTACTTCCTGTCCAGCCCGCAAAGCTAACTTCATCTTTAGCTCAGGACAGAGGGTTTGATTACCCTACTGGAGGGAAAACTTCCCCACTCCTTTCTAGGTTCTTTGTCTAATAACTAAATTGACATGAGACAACTTAACAGGAAAAAACTTCAATTTTGTACATACAATAGCCCCAAGGTATGAATCAGCTCAAAGAAGTGACCAACACAGGAAGCTTTTATACCTTTTAGACTAAGAAACAATATATTTATGAAGAACTGACAAGACAAATAAGTTCGGGCTGGGGGTAGAAAATCAGCCATGAAGTAACAAGTTTTAGTTAAACAGGCTTCTTAGTTCCACATTCCCCATCTCTGGCAATAAGGATAATGTCTACTATCATGGTATAGAGGAGATACCTTCCCTTCATGTGGGAAACAAAGGAGGGTCAGCGCATCCTTCCTTCACCTGCAAGTTCTTCAGTAACTTTAATTCAAAATAATATGTCAAAGTGGAATATTTTGCCCCCCTTCAGTAACAAGTAGCTGTAATTTAATGTTTTCCTTGGAAAGGATCACATTGTATAATGCCAATGAAAGTGCTTAGAAATTCTATACATAAACCGATCAGGAATCAAATGCATTGTTCTATCTACATGATCATTTGGGAAATTTCAAAAATGGATATTTTAGTAAATATTAACTCTATATTTTTGGTTCAAATCATTAGAAATGATGTTAGTGAAAAAAGATACTCTCAGTGATAAGCAACTTTTTGGACCCTTTTTCCTGTTGAAACATAGTCAATGAAACTTCATGTTAGTGAAATATGCATAAATTGTGCTAGATATCCCACAACTGTTACAGTGGCACACCCTGAGCAAAGTTTTCTAACAATGTCTAGAGCTGAGGTATAAGGCCTCCCTATGCTGCCTGGTTAAATGTAGCACGGATTCTGATCTTCAGGGCTACATGTCAGATGATTTTTAAAAATCAAAACTATTTCCCCATATATGTCCATTTCAACCGCCCGTCAGGACAGAGATGTCTCCTATTAACCTCTATGCTCTTGATAGCTGACTATGTTCCTCTCCCACCCCCTTGAAATTTCCAATAGCTACAACAAATCCCCTATTTCACTGGGTTGCAGAATTTTTATTATTATTATTTTATTATTTTTAAATGTGTTAAATTACTTGCTCTCTAAATTACGCTCCAGATTATCCAACAGTGAGCTTAAATATCTTAAACTTTCCAAAAGGCAATCATAGAATACATTAACTTGAACAATCAATACAATACCAGAAAAACCAGCTCCTGATCTTATTATATATGAGCTAATGTAATTCAGGAGAAAGAGCTTTCTTATTTGCTTTTGTGCTTTCAAAGCATTATGGAAATTCATAAATATAATAATTACCTTTTAAATAGCCTTTTAAATAGTATTTCATTTTGAAAGCACAAAATCTGTGATTGAGTTTTTCCAGATAATCAGTAAAAACTGACATAGAATACTGCTACCTTTTTTTGTTTCATTTGTCAGAATGTTTTATCACTTCAGCTTTTCATTCTATGTTCAGCACATAATTGAATGAAATGTGGTTTAAAATGAAATCTATTCCCTTTTATGAGAACATCCACTTATTAAAGGTTAAATAAAAGTTGAAGAGCATTTAACTTATCTTGAATACAAATGACTTGGCTTTGACTATTTAAACATTTAAATATTTAATGATCAATTTCCACCAGTAACAAAGATTTTCCATATTCCTAAATATATAAGCAGATAGTGCTTTTAAAAATTAAGTGATGTGAGACTGACACTGATTTTGAGTATTTTTAGAATAATTTTCTAAAAAGTAAACTAGATAATCTCTTATTAGTTCAGCAATATTTATGCTCAAATACGTATATAAAATATTAGAAAATCTGTTACTCTTTTAAATTTATACTATTATATTTTAGTTAAGTTAATGCAATATTTTCTTGCTTAGTGTCTTTTTCTTATTTTAAAACTTAACTGAAGGAAGACTATTGGATGATTTTTAGAATTCCTTAGAAAGAAATAATGGTAAATTTCTTTCATTGAGAGTTAACATTTTGCACTATGAGGAACTGAAATCTATCTATTTATCTATGTACCTTATGAATTTTTCTTCTGATAACTTTGCATGAAATGGATTTGGGAAAAATATAATTAATCATTTGTATAATAATCCAGAAAGAAATGAATGACATTCACATAGCTGAATAGTAAAGCAAATTAAAATTTCAGAACTTCTTTTATTGCTGTGCATCTCTTAGAATATTGTGGCCTGAAATAATTTTCACATTAAGTCAAACTACTGCATGAGAGAGCAATAATTAAAACATGTGAATGCATCATCTTTAATTATGCCTAATTTGTATGTTGCCTATAAACATGGTTGAGATGATCTCAATTGGGATAGAGTAACACATCTTTAAAGTATTATCCATGATTTCAGAAACTTGGCCTGTAATAGTACTTGTAACATGGACAGCATTTTCTAACTAGTCTTATTTAGAGAGGAAATATATCAGAACATGAATAAATAATGTGAGAATTGGGAAATTTTCCTGAATCAATAGCAAAGAATCACCTCTTAGATGTATTGATACCGAAGATTTTTTCATTGATTATTGCAAAACTGCTTTCAATTAACATGATGTTTTCTTTTTTAAGAATTCAAAAGCTTTGCTGATCTTATTTCAATAATCTTGTGACGAGTAGGTAGAGGAATTTTAAATGTAGAATTCAACATTTTATCAATAAGTGACTTAGAATCAGAGCCAGTATTCAAAGGAAGCTTAAACATTACCATGCCTGTTATTCCCCCTCAACTTCTCCAATGGTTGGGCATTCATTCTCTGCTTAAATATGAATCATGACAGGGAACTTACTTCTCTTTAAGACTCTTCATTCAGTTGTGACCTGGGGTGATTTTAAGTACACACACACACAAAAACCCTCTTTAGGTAGATACTATCTACCACTTCATGATTTTTCACCCATTGATCTTAACTTTGACTTTCAGGGTCACACAAATAAGCTTCCCCTTCCATGCTGCTCTAGAAGCTTTGTGCTCTGGTAGAAAGAGAACCGGACTAGAAGGCGGCATGTGTGGGGTCCCCTCCAGTTTTACCAGGTTCAGCCATGGAACATTAGGCAAGTAGCAACTCTGTGCCTCCATTTCTTCATCTACAGACTGAGAGTAATGATGCACGCCTACTCTCCCTTCCCAAGTTACACAGCTACTGTGAAAATAAAATGAAATAGCATATGGAAGCTTTTCCTGAAATACAAAATGCTAAGCAAATAGGTTATTATGATTTGCATTCATGGCTCTTCGACTCTCACATTTCCTTCTAAATCTTCCCTTCTTTAAAGCAAGTATTTCAAGTATCCTTACCTATGTACTATATGATATGAATTTATGTTTCTTCACCACTCTTTTTCATTATTCTTCTTCCTTTTTTCATTCTTTCTTTCTTTCTTTTTCTTTTTTCAAGAAAGTTTTATTCTATGCTTTCAAAGGGCTAAATCCTTATTCTCAGAACCCTGGAATACATCCACACTGGCCCAACCAAGGAAAACTCTGAGCATTTTCCTTTCCACAGAAGGTTTTGCTGTGATTTCAGGGACCCCAGGAAACTTTTGCTTGGGTCAAGGGCAGCAGGCCTGAAGTGCATTCCTCGGCTTGTATTTGACCAATATTCAGTATTCGGCAACAGATTTGGTTGTTTAATTATGTTTCCTTCCACTCCTGGTCCAATATCCTGTGAGGGTCTGTCCCTTTGAGAGACATGCATGAGACCTCTTAAAGTAGAAGGGGTAGAAGGGAGAGATAGCTGTGGGAGGTAGAATGGAATAACATTTCAGTCTGGAGCCCTGCTACTGAGAGAGTGATCTGCTGACCAGCATTGCAAGATCATCTGGAGATTGTTAGAAATGGGGATTCTCAGGCCCTAGCCCAGTTGGTATTTTCGTTCCTATGATTTCCAGAAGGATGACAATGCTGGGTACTCACAGTAATTTTATCATTTAATCCTCAAAACCTGTATTCTACCTCAAACAAAGAAACCAAAGCTTAGAGCGGCTGGCAGATGTGCTGAGGGTCACACAGCTGGAATGTGGTGGGGCTGGTATTCTAACCCAAGCCAGAAATCAGAACCTGCCTTCAATGCAGCACAATAACCTGTGCGTGCCACTGATGTGGAATTGTCCTTTATTCTTTCATTCAGGGTTTGTTCATTGAGTATATTGTGCTAGATGATGGAGATACAAGATTAATAGGGCAGAGATTCTGTCCTCAAAGAACTCACAATACGGTAGAGAAGAGATAAGGAAATAAATGATTGTCAAAAACACAATGTGGTAAGTGTCAGAACAATCAACTATTATCCCTGTGTCTAAGCACTCTACCTTCTCTGATGAAGCCGATGATTATTTCATTTTATTTTTAAAATTTTCTTGTCAACTAGCCTCTGACTGACCAAGTCATGGCAGTGTTCACACACATGACAGTGTCCTTCACCAGGCACATGGTGGAGGGGACGGGTGGATCATGGAGAGGGTTTAACAAGGTGTATTGTAATGTGCTTTCAAATTTTTAGATTCTATGAGCTTGAGCTAGAGTCAAATAAATCCTGAAGTCGTATTTACCTAAACTAATATTCCACAACCCTACATATCTGCAGTTGATTGTTTAGAAGCTAAGTGCAAAACTTGACATTTTTCCCTTATAAAATTCTTTCCTGTCAGATGTAGTTTGATGTGCTTTTGGAAACTGCTTTTATTATCCAGCATGTCTGCTCTCAAGCCCAACCTTGTGTCTTCTGTAAATGTTATCTGCATGCCTTCTCTGTCCTCATTCATCCGACAGAATTTATTAAACATTCGCTCTGGGATAGGTGCCACGTTGATGCAGGTAGGAGATAGACGTTCAAGTCAGTTAATGAAAAAGCACAGTGTCACGGTCAGTGCTATGACTGAAAGTTGCACAGGGATCTAGGGGATCTAGGGGAGCACAGAGAAGGTGGTGCCCAATCAGGTGGAGAGTAGAGATGGGGCGAAAAGAGAAGGCTGCTTGGCTTGGTCTTGAGATCACGTAGGAGTGCTGAGAAGGGGGTGAAGCAGAGACGCAGCTGGTGCACAGTGAGGAGTGTGGGGAGGACGGAATCTAAGTGTGAATTCGCTCATTAGGGCTACAGTATGGGATGTAAGGGAGCTATGAGAGTGATATTGGAAAGATCTTTCTAGAGTCAGTGAATAGAGAGCACCTAGCAAACAGCTATTGAGAACTCACACAAGACTCCTATCAAAGAGCTCCTTTGTGAGTTAGACCTGGTCTTTCAGCCAACAGACTATACTGTTTACTCATCCTCAGTGCAGTGCTATGGTATGGGTCAAGAAGGGGTTGGGGGGAAGGATGAATAAGAGGAGAAGGAGAACAAGAAAAGGAAAAATTTTTTTTTTCTAAGATGTTATTTACTTACTTGACAGAAAGAGAGCACAAGGAGGGAGAGCAGCAGGCAGAGGGCTAGGAAGAAGCAAGCTCCACCTCCCACTGGGTAGGAAGCCTGATGCGGAGTTCGATCCCAGGACCCCGGGATCATGACCTGAGTGGAAGGGAGGTGCCTAACCAACTGAGCCACCCAGGCACCCCGAAGGAACTCCTGGCTACAAAGTATAAAAATGTAAAACCACAAGGGAAGCTCTTCAGGCAATAGAAAGAGCATACCTTAAATGTCAAAAATGAGAGAATTATCTAGAAGGATGTCAAACTCTTAATCTCAAAGCAACAGTTCAATTCTTCTTCTAAAAGGCCTTACACATTTGTGTATATTTTCTTAAAATTAGGTAGTAAACTAGAAACCAATGCACTATGGCAAACTAATCCACTCCAAGGTAGAAACAAATTATAAAAACATTCTCTTTTATAGGTGATATTGCTCAATTGACAAGATTATAGGATAACCAGTCCTGCGCTAAGCCCAGTTAATTTTTTGATAAGGAATGATGGGAAAATCTTTAGATAATGTGTGAACAAAGATAGGGACAATTCTTAACAATGACCATTTACCTTATATTTATTAAGTCCTATGTATCTCTAACAATAAATTATCACCAAGGCATCTTGGTTTATTTAAGTTTTCCAAGCATTGTGGCAATTAAATAGAACCAAAATTAAATGGATGGTAGTTTAACGACATCAGTAGGTTCATATTGAACCTGGCTTCTACCATTACATAATCTGCAATCTGCCCCAAATTTATTCAAATGAAATATGGAGATTGAAAAGCTTTAGGAATTCCTTCTCTCTTACTTATTTGGTTCTTTCCAAGGGTACTGACCTCCTTCAGGAATTCCCTGCAATTTCACCTTCCACTTAATAGCTATATACTGGGCACTTTATATCATAAAGACATGTATTTGTATAGTGTGTGTGTGTGTGTGTGTGTGTGTGTGTATGTGCACGGAGGGGAGAGAGATTTTCATCTTAAATATGGGCATGGATGTTGTCTCCCTCTCTAGATTTCAAAAATTAGGGGGAATTGGGCAAACACCCTGGATGGTATATGGCCTCCTTTCTCTGACTGAACATCAGCCAGAAGAAGAGTATGTACAAAGTCCTTATGCAGTGAAATTAAAGCTCTCTTTCTGTAATTAGATCACAAAATGACAGAGCCAAATGTGTTCAACCATATCTCTTTCCATTGCCTCTCCCTGAAACGCCAAGGGCTATGTTTTATGCACATTTGCCTTCTCACCAGCAGCTCACGGACCCGTGTTACCCGGTCTTCTCTTCTCTCTGTGGTTCTCTGGTCCAGCTGCCATCATTCCTGAACCAAAAGTTCAGATTCATTTTAGCTAGCCTTTTGTTATGTAAAGCACATCTGCAGTGACTCTGCTTTGCCCTGATAATTCTATTTCCAATGGCCTCTTAAAAATTAAAAAAAAAACCAAAAAACCACCTTTCTTCTACATCCTGCTTCCATGCATTTCTTACTGAGCTACTATCATGCACATGGCCATCTTCTGACACCCATTCTACTGATAAGTTTTCCTTTATTGTTTTGACTTTTTGTGTGTGGAGGAGTACTTCGCACTGATCCATATACTTATAATCGAGATATATAAGAATATATTAAGATGTATAGTGGTAGCAATCACCACTGGCTTGATGCATTGTACACAATTTTGGAAGATGTAACTTCCCATTATTGTCATTTCACCTTCCCCATCAGAGGCTACCGACGACACCTGATCATTCCATCTTCTATTTTTACATGATCAGTACAATGGAACCTCCCTTGGTTTCTCCTTCTTCTGGGTCACCTTTTTATTTCCTTGCCTTTTATCTAAATTGTCCAGCATGCACTTACTTCTCTGTAACCATTCACCCATGTTGCATCTGAATGCCACATCATTTTTGTGTCCTTATGGCACACTGCAACACATATTCAGCACCTATTATGTTTTCCTACACAAAGAATAAGCATTGTTCTCACTTGCTTTTCTGTCCTAATGACCTACCTAATAGCACAGTGGCTAGCATATACTATAATTCGAATGCATGCTTACTGAATAAATAATACATACTTCCTAAATAATTTCTTTCATTCTCCACTGGGCTGGGCTTGCATGGAGATTCAAATTTATCTTGAGTCAATTCAGGAAACGATCTACTACTTTCCTAGCCCATGCACTGTATATCAGGCCTCAGTGAATGCCATCTGGCCCAACTTTATAATGCAGAATCCTCTGCTGTGCAGATGATAATCCCATTACCCTTCATTCACACATGTTTAGTTTCCACAAGCTATAGAATTTGAATTTTCACATATATTTAGCCATATTTTTTTCCATGAGAGACAGATTTTAGGTTTTTTTTAGCTGTGATTGATGGTAATATGGATCGCCAAATATTTTACTTAGAATTAATAAAAACAGGTATGTACTGGTATAGCATATGGAAGTAGGAGAGTATAATAGGACACAATCTGGAATTGGACTGGAATCCTTATTGCTTCCTTTATGAGTTCTGTGACTGTTATGGACTGAATTATGCCCCCCTCCTTCATATATTGAAGCCCTAAGCTTAGTGTGATTGTATATAGAGATAGGGTCTTTTAAAAATGTAGTGAAATTCAAATGAGGTCATAAGGGTGGGCCCTAATCCAATAGGGCCTATGTCCTTACAAGAAGAGAAAGAGACAGAATGCTCTCTCTCTCTCTGTACACAGAGGAAAGGCCATGTGAGGACACAGCAAGAAGGCAGCTGTCCACAAGCCAGGAAAAGAGGCATCAATAGGAACCAACCCAGCTGGCCCCTTAATCTTGTCTTCTAGCTTCCAGAACTGTGAGGAAGTACATTTCAGTTGTTTAAGCTCCCCAGTCTGTGATATCTTGTTATGGCATCCTGAGCAGACTAATACAGCAAAAATTAAAATCAGATCATATTTTTTGATCCTTAGTTTTTTTTTTTTTCCTTTTAATTGCAAAGTGGGTATGATAATACCAAGCTATATGTCATAGAACTGCCGTGAAGAGATAATCAGATGGTACATCTGGCACTTAGCACAGTGCCTGACACATAGTAAGGGCGTGGAAACCATTAGCTATTATTATGACTTCAGGCGAATCATCCCCTGTGACCTACATTCTTGAGACTGAGAGTCATTGAATCACATCTGGGATAATTAGGTCAGGAAGGACCGAGCCAATGAGAATTCTGCAAAATCTCAGTCACTCCAAGTATGTCCACACACAAAATGGTTGTCCTTGCTAACTACAGGAACTCCACGTATGCTGTAACAACAATTGATGAGGCACTTTACAGTCACGTCAACCAATTAAAAAGACAATTTACCATGACGGAAGTAATTATTACTAATTAGTAATAAATGAATAAGGTCACAATCATACAAACAAAAAAAGGTGAGAAAAAGGGTGAAAAGGGCAAAGAATGTGAATCATACTTTGCAAAGAATGTGAATCAGAAGGCTCAGTTTGCAGAAAGGTAAAAACAGAGGATTTTAGAAAAATTCACCTTGCCTCATGTGTACTTTTCACCAGAATCTCCTTCATATAGAGCTACCTCTGCTTCCTTCTTATTATCCCTGCTTTCGTTTCCACACTGAACTTATAAAGCAGGAGACGGACTTTCTCTGACGGGTAGCCACGTACATGAAACATCCCTATTCACTTTCGTTTCTTTCTCTCTCTGCTACTTACTTTGGTATAGGATGTCCTCAAAGCTCACCTGGAATATCTTTCTGTATTTTTGTGGAATCATTGTACATTGGAAGCTTTTACTTTTGGTCTAATTATAAGAAACTTCCCTCCACCTCCTCTAGTTCATAGTTAATTCCTGCCTTCCTATGGTTCATTGCAGTGCCTTGTGTTTGGGCTCTTATGACTCAGCCTATATAGTAGGAATCCTGCAACATGGGTTAACGTTGGCATTGATACTGTCCTCCACTTCCTACTATCCTCCCTTTCTCCTTTTCAGCACATCATGACTGGCAAGCTTTGTTTCATGAGATCCTTGTCAAGATTATATCAATGACATTCCTCTCTAAGCACTTCTTTTTAAGTAGCTTGGTAAAAAGTGCTTTCATTTTCCCACATTTGCTCATTAAAGTCAGTGTTGTTTCCACAACATCCAACTCCCCTATGACCCAGCAATTGTACTAGTAGGTAATTACCCAATGGTTACAGAAATACTGGTTTGAAGGGGCACATACACCCTAGTGTTTATAGCAGCATTACCAACAATGGCCAAATGAGAAATTTTCTTATGAGAAAAGAGCCCAAATGCCCATCAACTGGTGAATGGATAAAGAAGAGGTGGTATATATCTATATCAAGATATATAGATATAGATATAGATGTACGTACACACACACACACACACAGACACACACACATACAATGGAATATTACTCAGCCAAAGAAAAAGACTGAGGTCTTGCCATTTGCAACAATGGATGGAGTTAGAGTATATTATGCTAAGCAAAGTAAGTCAGTCAGAGAAAAACAAATACCATATGATTTCACTCATATGTGGAATTTAGGAAACAAAACAGATGAACATAGGGGAAAGAAAAAAAAGAGAAGGAGGCAAACTATAAAACAGACTCTTGTTATAGAGAACAACCTGAGGGTGGCTGGAGGGAGGTGGGCGGGGGATGGGCTAAATTGGTGATGGGAATTAAGGACACTTGTTGCGATGAGCACTGGGTGTTATATGTAAGTGATGAATCACTAAATTCTACTCCTGAGACTAATATTACACTATATATTTTAAGTAACAAGAATTTAAATAAAAACTTGAAACATTTAAAAAAATAAAAAATAATTTGGGGTTGACAATAAAAAAACTTCCTCATTTCTAAGAGGATCTTCTACACTCTTAGCCTTTGCATTAAATATTTTGTTATTATGGACAGTTCTAAATATTTGGTTTTATGGTTCAGTTTATTTTTTACTTCTCAACCCATCCCACATTTTTATAAATACACTTAAATTCCCCATTTGACATTATCGATCTTAATAAATTGAGAGATGGTGCCAAATTATTGAACGAATGTTCCTTTTTATATTCCTTTGGGAAGCATAAACTTTCACAAGTTAGATACCCTCAACTTACTTTGTATCTTCACTCTATATTTCATGAACATGATCACTTATCTTTTAACTGTATTCATCATGGAGAGTGAAGAAAAACCTTTCTGTGGCTCATCCTCTGAGAAAAACCTTTTTTTTTTTAAGGAGAAATTCTCATTCTCCTCATTCTTACGTTTTTTTTTTCTTTTTTTTTAATTTATTTGACAGATCACAAGTAGGCAGAGAGGCAGGCAGAGAGAGAGACAGGAGGAGGAGTCAGGCTCCCTGCTGAGCAGAGAGCCCGATGTGGGACTCGATCCCAGGACCCTGAGATCATGACCTGAGCCGAAGGCAGAGGCTTTAACCACTGAGCCACCCAGGCGCCCCCTCATTCTTACGTTTTAATGAGAGGATTTTCAATCCACTTACCAGGAGAAGGACATATAGAAAAAAAAAAATTTCTCTACTGAACTTCTTGTTAAATTGGAGAAAAATTGCAGTGAATTCAGTCTCACCGTGGGAAAAGGAGCAATCCATCTGCCTGAAGAGACTGGGAACTGGGAGTGCGGGAGCTTGAGATCTACTGAACCTTGGGAGCCAGGGCTGTGGCTGTTCTGAAAACAGGCCTCAGCATGACTGTCTCACCCCTTTGGACTTGTTAGCTTTCTGATCATGAGCTGCTGCTGCTTCTTTACCTTTCTCTGTAAAATGTACCTCAGAGGCATGTTTCCATGTGTGGTGGGATTCTCTAGCTTCTCTGTGGGGCCTGGTATTTAAGTGTGGAAGTTATAGGACCTGAGGCCAGCTCAGTCAGGGTTGCGGGAAACTGCACTGTGTGCTCCAGCTACACTAATCAGGATGTGTCAATTACAGCTTATGAATTAACCAGTTATCCCCCTTGTTTGTGAGCATGTGTTATCAGCCAGCATTCTGAAATAGAAGAGGGGCACATGGAGGTATTTACTGGACACCAAACCCCGAGTGAGAATTCTTTATGCTGGTTTCCTGTGTGTGTGATTTGCATATACTTTTAAGTTTTGAAATGACTTTAGCTTTGCAGAACAGTTGCAAAAATAGTACAAGGAGTTCTCATTTATCCTCACCCAGCATCCCTTAATATTAACATCTTAACTGTGATGGCGCTTATCAAAATTAAGATACTAATACTGGTACAATAATGTTAACTAAACAACAGACTTAATATCACTAATGTCTTTACCCTGTCCTGATATCCTATCTAATATTCCACACTGCATTAGTTATTATGTCTTCTTAGTTGCCTCTGATCTGTGATGATTTCTCTGTCTTTCCTTGGATTTCATGACCTTGATGCTTTTGAAGAGGACTGGTCAGGAGTTTTGTAGATGTCCCTCATTTTGGGTTTGTCTGATGTTTGTTCTTATACTGGTGATGTTAATCTTGATTACTTACTTATCAAGATGGTTTGTGCCAGGTTTCTTCACTGTAAAGTTACTTTTTTTCCCCCTTTGTGATTAACAAGTATTTAGAAGAAGATATTTCAGGGCTATGAAAATATATCCTGTTTCTCCATAAACTTTCACTGACTTTAGCTTTTATTGGTTGATCATGCCTATAGTGGTTATTACTGTGGTATTCTAACAGTGTTTTCTAGTTCCTTCATTTCTTTTCTATTTATTAATTGGAATTCTTACATAAGTAACAGTTATCTCTTCTCCCCCATTAATTTATTGATTCAGTCATTTATGTCAGTAGGTCATCATGGATACTTATTTTCTGTGTTATAATCCAATTCTATCACCATTGGCCGTTTGAAACTATTTCAGTTGACTCCTATGTCCTTTTGACATGCTATCATCCTTTTAAAATTAAACTATATTTTAATTTAGAACAACTTGAGATTTGAAGAGAAGTTCCAGAGATAATACAGAAAGTTCTTTTTTTAAAGGTTTATTGATTTAGTTTAGAGAGGGTGGAGGGGCAGAAGGCGAGGGAGAGAGAAACCCAAGCCTACTGTGCCCTGATCACAGAGCCCAGCACAGGGTTTGATCTCATGATCCCGAGATCAGGAAATGAGCTGAAAACCTAGAGTGGGTGCTAAACAGACTGTGCCACCTCAGGTGCCCCTTGTGAATTCTTATATGTAATTCCTTTTACCCTATTTTCCTCATCGTCAGCATCTTACATTACCATGGTACACTTGTCAAAATGAAAAAAAAAATCTATTAGCAGGTACTGACTCTAGACTTTATTTGGATTTCATCAGGTTTTCCATTAATGTCCTCTTCTTGTTTTGGGACCCAGTCTAATGTACCTCATTGCATTAGCTGGCCTGTCTCTGAGTCTCCTCTGCTCTGTGAGTTTCCTGACCTTTCCTTGTTTTTCCTAACCTTGACAGTCTTGAGGCGTACTAGTAAGGTGTCCTGCAGCATGTCCCCCAACCTGATTTTGTCTGATGTTTTTCTCATGATTAGAATGGAGTTAGGAGTTTTGGGAAAGAATGCCGTGGGGGGAAGTGTCCTTCTTATCACATCATGTCAGAGGGTACATGAGGTCTGCCTGAAGGTACCCTAATGAGGATAACCTTTGTCAGTTGGCTAAGGTGGTGTTTGCCAGGTTGCTCCTACTCTATTTTGTGCAACCAAATCACTTAGTATAGCCCACCCTCAGGGAAGGAGGGCTAAGAATTAAAATGGTCATCTGAGACAGGGCAGTATCTACATGTACTGTTTTAGAATTCTTCTATGAAGAATGCTTGTCTCTTCTTCCCCATCAGCCTTTGCACTAAGAATACATCAGATTTCTCTTCTCTGAGAGTCCTTTAGGGCATATTTCCAGCTTTTTGTCTTCTTATTTGCCTGATTTCTTCCTGTTGATTGTCCTTCCTCCAGGTGTGTATCTCATTAGTGCTGCTTGGCTTCTTTGGAATTCATTTCCTTTCCTTCCGGCTCAGCTCCTTTTCTAGTCTTGGGCCCTCATCAAATGCCTGGGCCATGTTCCCTGTAGCAGGCTGTCTCCATCTTCATGGGGCCGCCCTCTGCTTTCTCTTTACCACTACGATATCTGTAGATACTTTCCCTGCGTCTCTGCTCCTAATCTGAGCAATTCTGTCCCAGACAAGATTCTCTTCAGACGAAGCTCATCTAGGGTCGCCCCGCCATGGATTTTATGTTTGTTTTGCTCCAGCTGTTGTTTCTCTCTAACTCCTCTGTTTTCCTTCCCTCTCCACCCACTCTACCATCTGGAAACCAATGTATTTAATTTCTCCTCTTTCCTCTTCTCTTGTGCCCTGAGGTGTCTCCTTGAATTTGTTGTAGGTAGATGTTACCTGCTCAGTTGTTGGATACCTCCTTTCATCATGGTGGCCTGGCTCCCATGCAGCGCTGCCTGTTCCCCTCTCACCTTATTGTGTTTCAGGTGTAAGCTTCTCTTTCTGCACACGTCTTATACACAATTTACTTTGTTTTGTTCCTGTCGCCATAACGGAAAACACATAATGATGATAATACTTCTCTTAGAATAAGTTGCTGAGAGCATCCAGCCTGGGCCTCACACTGTGCTATCTGCTGTACATTCATAGACTTTCACAAGATACTGTTATCGTATCCATTTTATACATGGAAAAGTTAGACTCAGAAGGGTAATTAACTTGCCAGGTTCACAGCGCTAATTTTAGAATTCGGAAGCCACTTTTCCTTACCAAGTAGTTCTGAGTCCTTCAATCATTATGCAGACTGATCTGGAGTTTCTCTATAGCACATTTCTGGCTCTCTGAGTAGCATTTGAATTTTTGATGATGTTTAAATGAAAAGCACCCCACTTTACGGGTAAACATATCTGCTCTCGCTGTAAAAGGTGAACTTTCCATCAAAACACTGACCTTGAATAATAATGAATGACTATGTCTTCCATAATCCTCCTAACCACTCTTTGTGGTCAGTAGAGTATTATCCCCATTTCATATATAGAAGATTGATTTTAAACAATGTTACAAACTTGCTCCATTTAATTATGTAAACAGGTTCATGGCCAAACTGGAATTTGAACTCTGGTAATCTAACTTGAAGGCCATCCTCTTAACTAACTCTCCATATATTGCAGTGTTTCTAGGGGCTCACCCTGGCTATTATTAGCTATTAGCTTTATTGCTGCCCCTTAGTTACCTGTGCATACATTATCTGTGTCCTTACTCTTTCCTCCATAGTCTTAACTGAGAATTATCATGTGGGAAATATAATTTTGAGTGGGTCTCCAAGGTTAAATGAAGCATTTCATTTAGAAACCATCATTTAACATATTCTCAGACTATGCTATCATATGTATCTCCAGACCATTGAGAACAGTTAGTCATAATGGAACATTAAGAGTTTAAACAGGTATTAGTCACAATCCTGCTTTGATTCACAGATTCCAGGTAATTGAAAATAGTCATGTTAAGTGCCACAGATTCATTGCTAAGTGATATGGTCTTACAGATTTCCAAGTGTTAGTAATTTATAGGATGCTCTCTCGTCAAGCATTTTGAAATTTCGTTACTGCAAGCTTTAAGGGATGCTCAGATACTGCCATTTGTTCGGAATATCAGTGTTCAACATCAGGTGTCACTGAGCCAAGGATTAGAACTTGAAAATCTTTGAGATTACAGAGATATTCATTATTAAAGAATTGATTATAATGGGATTTAACCTGTTACAAGTAATTAGTACAGGTTTTCTAAGTGGAGCAGAAGCTTGATAATTATTCAGCGATTTCAGTAATATGGAAAGCTATCCATATTAAAAAAAAAATAAATCCACTTATATTCCAAAAGAAGCACAGCGAATTAGAGAATTTGAAAAAATAAAAATCTGCAGAAGGTGAATAGAATACGTTTTCCAACAATTTGGTCTTGAATTGCTACACTTATGGTATCTAATAGAAAAAAAGGATAATGACAAAATGACTGAAATATAAAGTGTGGGCAGTATATAGCTCTCCAAAAACCTTCTGAATGATCACTCTTGCATCAAAAAAAAAAAAAAAAAAAAAAATGAAGGCCACAGACTCTCCACCTGCAGCTTTTGGCTTTTCTACTACAGTGAAATATGCCAGTAGTTATCTTTATATCAGGCTCTGCATACTCTTCTCTTCAAGTCCCTTGATTCTAGGATATTGCTGCTCAAGTATCATTCCATGATATAAAAATGATAATTTCTGGAAATAGACAAGGCAGCATTTACCTCCCAGACTATTCTTTCCAATGACTCCATTACTGCTAATGACCTCATTACTATCAATGGCAACCATGTGTCTCCTAGTTACTGAGAGATGCAAAAGATTTTAGGTGGTTATTTTTTGAATTATGATCACACACACATGGTATAAAATTCAAGGAGTACGAGCCATTCTACATTAAAGTGGAACTCTTCCCACCTTGGCTCTTTGTGCTGGTTCCCCTCCAGAGGCAAACCACGGTTGACAGTTTCTTGTGTTCTTTTCTGCAAGGAGTAACAGTTCAAACCCAGGACTACAGAGCCCTTCTGAAATGAATTAACAGCTTCATGGAAGCACAATTTATGCATCTACAATCCATCTATTTTTAAGAGGGCATTTAATGATGGTTAATAAGTTTAGAGTTCTGCAATCATGGCCACAGTCCAATTTACAGAAAATTTAAATCACTCATAAAGATCCCTGTGACCATGGGCAGTTATTCCTTATTCCCACCCCAGCCTCAGGATGCCACTGATCTACTTTCTGTCTCTGTAGATTGCTTTTTCTGGACATTTTATATAAACGTAGTGATATCATACGTGGTCTTTGTGGTGACAGGCTTTTTTCACTCAGTCCATTTTTTAAGATTCACACACACTGTAGCATATAATAGTATTTTATTTCTTTTTGTTGCTGAGAAGTAGTCTATTGTATGTATGTACGACATATGGTTTATTCATTAATTTATGACCATTTGGATTGTTTCCACTTCTTGACTATTATGAATACTATTGTTATGAATGTTCATGCACAAGTCTTTATGTGGACAAACGTTTTCATTTATGTCCAGTAGATATGAAGGAGTAGAATCCTGGGATATATGGCAAATGTATGTTTAACATTTTATGGAACAGACAAGTTGTTTCCAAAATGCCTATCACACTTTCCATTCTGCCAAACAAAGAAAGGGTTAACACAATTGTTCTGGTTTTCTCAAAACCTGCATGTACCTAAGAAAGATCTGTTGTTAAGACTGATTCTTCTTGGCTCTTGGAAGTAAGCTCCGAATTTTTGGAATAGTCTGCCTGATATGGGTGTGTATGGATGCCTGCTGCCTTGTGCCATGGATTTGATCTGATAGTTCATGTTAACAGTGTGATTTATGGAGGACATCTGCTTTTGCCCTCGGGGGCTGGAGTCTGAGTAGCTGAGGTCAGTGGCAGGGATATGGCATGGCTACATAGCTGATCCTCCATAAAAGTCCTGGACACCAAATCTTATATGAGCTTCTGTAACTGACAGCATCTTGCATGAATAGCTATACATCATTACTGAAAGGATTACCTGTGTCATGTGACTCCACTGGGAAAGAACACCTGGAAGCGTGTACCTGGTTTCTCTTGGGCTTCGCATGTGCCTTTTAATTTTGCTGATTTTAATCTATATTCTTTCATTGTAATAAACAATAATCATGAGTATAATAGTTTTTCTTTGTCTTGTAAGTGCTGCTAGTGAATCATCAAGGTTGAGGATAGGTTTGGGGATCCCCAACACATGGATCTTTCCCATTTTTCTATTTTGTGGTTCATTTTATTGTTACTTTGTAGGATATTTATAGTAGATTAAGAAATTACCTCCTCATTGTGATATGAACTTTCAGTATTTTTTCTAATTTCTTTTTTGTCTTGTGACTTTGTTTATAGTGTTTTATTCAATACAAAAACTTCATACTTTGTTGAGTCTAATTTATCATTTTAATGGCTTCTATGTTCTCTATCATAATTAGAAAGGTCTTTCCCACCTGATTTTATTAAAACTTTTTGTATATTTCCTTTTAAATCTTTGATCCATCAAGACTCTATTTTCATGTAAGGTACAAGGTAGAGATCTAAATTAATTGTTTTCTGTGTGACTAACCATTATTTCAACATTACATATTACATATTAAATAAATTTAATACAATTTAAATCATAAGGCCAATAGAATATATTTTGGCCTTATGATTTAAGTTAAATTAAATTTATAGATTCACCCACCAAGATATTGAATCTTTCTATTTGAATCAACGATATGCTTTTCATCTATTCAGATCTTTTCGTCTTTCAGAGATGTTTTAAATTTTATTCCAATATCTGTAGCTAAGTTTATTTCCATCACCTTGGTTGTCTTGTCTTCTCTTTACACAATGCAGGTAAATTCTGCATTGTGTCTTTGATTTATAGAAGCAATTGCTTTATTTAGGTTTTCCTATCTTGACCAGATACTTGGTTGTCCATCTAATGTATGGAAACATTCTAGTAAGTGTTCTTCTTTTATAATTTTTTTGTTTCTTCCCTCATTCCCCCCCACCAAAGGATATTTATATAGATTCTGTTCTACTTTTGAATGAGATGGTTTCTTATCAGAGCAGTTATTTCCAGGAGCATTATTGAAAAGTGTGTGGGGAAGAGACCTGTAACATCATGTTTGGCGAGTGGTGGAGTGTTTTGAGCTTTTATCATTTCCCACAACACCTAAGATGATTTCTGGGCTGCTAACAATCAGACTATTTCCCCTTCATTTGGTTTCAGTGGCAGTTTCTTACAAATATGGTTTATCTGTGCAATTCTTCATTCCCTATATCTTACCTCACTGCTACAACTTTCTCAGTAACTCAGCACAATGACTCCTGCTGCCAGTGCACAAACATGTTCTTGTTGTACTATTGTCTTGGAGTACTGTGGGCAGTTGTGCTTTGCCATATTTTTCTGAGACCTACAATGTGATCATCCTCTCTCAGCATCTTCCCGTAATCCTACATGACCTTCCTCCTACAGTATGATCTAGAATTCCAGACTTTGTCAACTTTCAGAGAACGTGGAGTTTTCACTTTTCTTCTTGTTGTTTCTCCTTGATTTCCAAAAGGAAAAGTAGGAATTGCCACCTTAATTTCACAGTTTAAAAATGGAAAGTCTACCCTCTCTATGAATGTATAGTTTTAATACTTTACTAATGTTTAGATGTGTTAAACATTTGTTCTTTTTGGGCTGGAGGGGGTAAAAATTGAGGTAGAACCAGTGCTCCTTATGGGTTCCCTTTACTGATCCAGGAACACTCAGGTCTTTTTCTGGCAGCAAGCCATCTCCCTTCAATGTTTCTAAATCTGAAGGCATAAAATTTTCCTTTCTTCTCCCTCCTCAGGTTATTCACCCAAGCTCTCTTTAGCTGATGAGAAGAACTGAAATAAGTTACCTTAATCTACTTCCTCTCTGGATCCTAATGCTGCCATCTATAACCTTTGACCATCCATAAGCAACCCATGTCTATCTCTCACAACACATACCACACTTACCTGTCATCTGAGATATCTGAAAGCCCCTGGGCTCTGGTTTCTTAGGGTGATTCTTCCTAAAGTGGCATGTGTCATTTTTTATCACATCACTGGCTGAAGCAAGTCAGGTAACTGATCTGTATTTTAATGAGGTACTACAACCCTCCCCAAGAAAAAGAAGGGGAGATAGATAGATTGGTGAGTAGTCATACAATATGGCATTTTAACAAGCTCTTGTGGAATATTTGCTAAGTAATGAATATTTTCAAGGATATTTCACAAAGGATTTTAATACTCTAAGGGAGAAATCAAACTCCAAGGTGCAGAATTATATTACCTCTGAGGTTCCACACAATCCTGAAGTTTTCTGAATTATTTTGATTAATTATATCAGAATATTTGCCTAGTATAAGTACACTTGTAGAACAAGTTTGATGGAAAAGGGCCAATAATATTTTACAAGGTGGTTCACTTTAAGGGAGAATACAAGTGGTGGTGGTGGGAGGGGATGCCACAGCCAGACGACCACATAATGCAGATGGTGGCTGTCCTTCAATCTCTGTATTCTCCATCTACACATGCTGCCTGTTTTATCTCTGTTGACTCTACCTGAGAATCCATCACTACTAGTCTCCTCCCCAGTAATCTATAATCTAGTTGTAGTCCATTTGGGCTGCTATAACAAAATACTACAGACTATGTATCTTATAAACAATAAAAATTTATTTTTTACAGTTCTGGGGGTGGAGAAGTCCAAGATCAAGGTGCTAGCATGATTGTGTTCTGGTGAGGGCCATCTTCCTAGTTCATAGCACCTTCTTGCTATGTCCTCACATTGTTGAAAGTGGCTAGGAGGCTCTGTGGGGTCTCTTCTACAAGGGCATTAATGCCTCATGATATAGGTACCTCCCAAAGGCCCTACCTCCTAATACTATGACATTAGGCATTAGGATTTCAACATGTAAATTTGGTGGGGGGATATAAAAATTCAGGCCATACCATCCCAAAAGTCTTTTTGAGTGTTATAGTAAATTTTCTTGAAGGAAGCAGAAGGGGGTGTTTACATTGTACTCTTCAACCAATCATTTGGGCAACCCTTAACATGCATTTGTTTTCTCTAATTGTCTTTTTTAGAGCTTCATTCTCTGGCCATTTCATTGTTCGGAACCCAAGCTTGGTAGCTCTCTATCTTTCCTTCTTTATCTCAGTTTCCTTTTTCCCTCTCAGGAACATTTTCTCTCCTTGCCTTATACATAGGATATTAACAATCCTTGGTCGCTACAGTTCCCCACACTGGAGCTTTGCCTTTTGATGACTCCTCAAAGTATTTCCTCCTAACACTAATAATGGCTCCCTAGCAAGTGTTTGGTGAATGATCTCTTGTATCCCTGTTGCATTAGTGTAAGGATGCTCTTGGGAAGCACATGAGAGGAGGAAGGGATAAAAAAGTTGAAACAAGGTCAAGTGTAATTGCAGATGTGTCCATGCCCATTCTAACATGCCAAGAAGCATGTACATTTTTCATTAGCCCTATCAGACCCCCATGTACTCAGAAACAAGTACTTATGGTAATTGAATGTCTTAATATTTTTGTGGTAAAATCTCTATTAGAAAGAACAAGAGGCTTTAGAACTGAACATACCTGGCCTCAGACCCCAGCTCCACCAAAAAAAGGAAGAGAAAAGAAAAAAAAAAAAAGAATAATACACATGTCATCATGTAAGTGTTAAAAGATGAAGTAAAGATGAAGTATAAAAATCACCTAGAACAATGTTTGGCCCCTAAGTAGATGCTCAATAAATAGTGATTTTTGTTATTTTCACATTTGTAGAAAGAAGAAATAACAGTTTTTCTCTACTGACAATTTTTTAAAATATTTCCCATCACTAGTAGAAAAGATATATCTCAAGACATTCATTAAATAAATTAAATTCCCAGACTTCCTAGGTAAAATGACCATAGGAACTTTATTCCCTCAACTCAACATAATAATTAAGTCTTATTTTTAAAGGCTTTGACAGTTCCAATATGAGGACAGTAGAGCCATTCTTGCCTTCAGTCACCATCAAAAAATGACAGATGGTTAATTCATGGGTTGTGGTTTTATAAAAATAACACCTAACAATGGAATTGAAATAATTTTCATATAACACTATGTCTGTCCTTCAACATTCATTACTGTCCCTTGAAGTAAGGGGAGTTCATGTGGTTATCTCCAACATGGGTAAGGAAACCAAGGCTAAGACAAATGGGTAAAGGCCTTTGGAATCTGAATTCTGAGTCTTTTTTCTCTGTTGCAAAAACTTGATTAAATGAAATAATGGGTGTGAAAAGTTTCTTAAGTTATAAAGTATTGTGAAAATATAAGTAGTTATGATTCTTTTTTTTTAAGATTTTTATTTGTTTATTTGACAGAGAGAGATCACAAGTAGGCAGAGAGGCAGGCAGAGAGAGAGGGAAGCAGGCTACCTTCCAAGCAGAGAGCCCCATGCAGGGCTCCACCCCAGGACCCTAGGATCATGACCTGAGCCCACTGAGCCACCGAGGTGCCCCCGGTAGTTATGATTTTATCTTAGGGTAGATAATCTAATAAACCCTAGAACCTGAAACTTGTCATTTCTAGTTCAAACCAGAGCATTTAATTCCACCACCAAAATTTTCAGAAGGTTGAGCTCTTCCCAAACTACATTTATCTTGATAATTATTCTAAACTAAAGATCTGCCTTTCTTCTAGGTCTTTGTAATGAGGCAGGGGTCAGAAGAGCTCTGGCTTTCAAGACTTTCTCTGAAGGCTTTGGGGAAGTGGGCTATCCAAGACCAGGTCCTTGACAAGAATCAGCTAGAAGCTTTGTAAACAGAAATCACATCTAGCCTGAACTTTTGCTGGGGAATACAGAATTGGACACTGGAATCCTATGGATCACCAGGTCTTTTCTCCCTAATGCCTCCGGTTTGGAGTGGAATTTAAGAACCTTATAATTCATGTTGCTGGTACCCTGCTGTGCTCCTTTCAAATATGTGATCCACGCATCTCTCTATATGTTCATTATTCTTCCAATAGTCAGGTTGACCCAATAGCTCTGTCTCCAGGGTTACAGTCACTAGGAACCACTGAGTGTTAAGGCATTTCTGAAAGTAACTTGCAAATTTATTTCACATCATTATTTCAGTGAACTTTTATGAGTCTCCTGTTTTGTAGAAGTCCTGGAAAATGCATGATGCCTGTTTTCCCTTTAGCTAAAAGTGTGCTCATTTCATTTGTGGAAAGGATCTAGATTATTTCTGAGTGGGTGCAATCAGCCTTGTATTTCAGAGGATAGAATGCCTTATAATCTTGGGGGGATATATTTACATATAGATTTTTAATAAAAATCTCCAGCACCTTTCCATCAATAGACATATTGAATAATTCTCAATATCTTTCCTATTGACAAAGTTGAAGGATCCAATTCAACTTAAAAAGAAATCTGATGAAACCAACTTAAAGACATAAAAGCTCAACATTGATATATGTCTGCCAACTTAAATTTAGTCTTAGCTTTAAAAATTCAAGAGTTTTTTTTTTTTTTTTTTTTTTTTTTGACAGACAGAGATCACAAGTAGGCAGAGAGGCAGGCAGAGAGAGGGGGAAGGAGGCTCCCCACCGAGCAGAGAGCCTGATGCAGGGCTCCATCCCAGGATGTTGGGATCATGACCTGAGCTGAAGGAAGAGGCTTTAACCCACTGAGCCACCCAGACACCCCTAAAAATTCAAGAGTTTTAAAAGCCTTTTTTTTTTCTTTACTATCATGTAGTAAAGGGTGGTGAATAGGAAAAGTTTTCTTGAACTACTGACAGGACTAACTGAATTTTCTTTACTACACACTCTATTGCAATCCTCAGTGGTGAAGCAGGTGCTGTTGTTGTTTTTCCTCCCATGTCTGAGACACAAGAGTGGAAGAGAAAAGGTAATTAGAGTCAAAAAGAGAGCCAGGTGCCATCACACTCCTGCCTCTGTATATCTATCCCTCATGCAGTTCACATAAGTTTAGAAACTACCTTTAAGTTTCAGGGGGAAAGAGATTTTTTAACTTCTGAATTATAGGGGATTATAAGTAATAATGCTTGGTAATAGTTATGAGCTGAATTGTGCCCCACCCCTGGAAATCTGATATGTTGAAGTCCTACCTCCCCCCCCCCCAATATCTCAGAATGTGACTGTATTTGAAGAGGGTCTTTAAACAGAAAATTAAGTCATTAGAATGAGCCTTCAGCTGATATGACAGGTGTCCTTTTAGGAGGGGAAATTAGGACACAGATGTGCTGACATGGATGACCATATAAAGACATAGGGAGAAGGTGGCCATCAACAAGCCAAACAGGCCTCAGAGGAAATCAGCCCACAGACACTGGTCTTGGACTTCTAGCCTCCCAATTATGAGAAAATAAATTTCTTTTGTTTAGGCCACCCAGTCTGTGGTACTTTGTTATGGCAACCCTAGCAAACTAACACAGTAAAACTAAACAGAGAGACATACATACATAAACACACACACACACACACACACACACACACACACACACACACGTTACTTTAGAGTCCATAAGCAGAGTTCCCAGAATAGCAGGCCATTGATTCTATTATTATTCCTGGCATCTCTCCCACCAAAAGCTGAAAGGTGCTATTCTTTCCTATCCACGGGCCAAAGGGCTGCAGAAGGGATGAAGATTAAAATGCTAGTTCTTACCATGTGATCTCAAGGAGATGACAAGCCCTTTGATCCTTTATCTTCTCCCCTACCTCCCTCCTGGGATGATAATGCACAGACTTGAGAGCTGTCTATCTTTATGATTATTGTGAGGATTATATGAGTGAGTGAGTGTGTGTGTGTGTGTGTGTGTGTGTGTGTTTGTGATACCAGCTCAGGATACATAGTAAGCCTTATGTAAATACTTGCCTTATTGTTATTTTCATCATCATAAGCTTCTTGAAAGAATTTAATAAGGCAAAAATATGTAAACCATAGCCTTTGCAATATTACAGGTGTCCAATAAATGAAAGCTGATACACTGACATCGTAGTTAAGAATACAAGCTTTTGAATCAGTGAATCTAGGTTAGAATTCTGGCTCTTTTTGTTTGTTCCCTCCCCCTCTCCTTCCCTCCCTCAAAGACTGCTTCTCTCATAGTCTTTCCATCTCAGTTAATGGTGACTCCACCCTTCACATTCCTCAAGGTAAATGTCTTATGATCCTTTTTTAAAAAAAAAGTATTTATTTATTTGAGGTGGGAAGCAGAGAGTGAGAGGGAGAAGCAGATTCCCTGCTGAGCAGAGAGCCCACGAGGCACTCATTCCCAGGACCCCAAGGTCATGACCCGAGCAGAAGGCAGACATCCAACCAACCACGCCACCCAGGCTCATGTCTTGTGATCCTTGATTATTCTTTCCCTTCAAGCCTCACAAACAATCTGCCATCAAATCCTATTTGTTCAACCTTCAAAATATATCCAAAAGTGAAACACTTTTCACACCCCCTCCCCTGTGGCTAACACCATGGTCCAAAGCATCTTAAATAGTTCTATTTCTTCACTTTCTCCCCTTCAGTTTGTTCTGAACACAGCAGCAAGAATCCTTTAAAAACGTCATTCTTCTGCTCAAAACCCTTCAAAGGCTCCTTAAGGTAAGAACCAAACTTACTATGAGCTACCTGCTAGGCTTTACATAACTTGCATCCTCACCTGCCCCCACGTTACCTATCTGACCTCATTTCCTACTTCTTTCCCCTTCCTCACTCCAACACTCACCTCATTAGCTGCTTCTGAACAGCAGGAATGTTCTTCTCTTAGAAAACTCCATCTTCAGGTTGCAGTTTCCCTGAGAACCCTATTTAAATTTATAATCTTCACCTACTGTCTAGATCATTCTTTTCACAGATTTATCATCTAAAACATTATTTTATTTTTAACCTTGTTAATTATTATTCCCCACTAGAGTATAAGTTCCTTGAGAGAAGGGACTATATCTTTTGTGTTAACTGCTATGTTGTTAGTGTTGGAGACTCCCCAGCTGGTACATGATATGTGCTTAATAAACATGTTTAATGAATGAATTTAAAAAATTATCTTAAGTAATATACCAAGAAGATGAATAAATGAGTGTTTAGACAAGCTAGGAAAGATTAAGAGGCAGACAAGAGAAGAATCTTAGGAAATTTAAGGATCTTAAGAAATTCAGCATTGTGTTTTATTATTTTCATACATTCTGACATGTGTCAATAGTTCATAAAAGCCGATAAATGCCAATGGGCTTTTATGAGTTATACTGGAATGTCAGTAATATAGAAGTTTTATGGTTCAACAAGATATTTACTTACCTTTCTCTGAGGAACTTCCTTCTGTTCTTATCATTTATAACATATATACATATATATGTTATATATATACACATACACATTCTGAGATATATATATATATATATCCCTATATTTCACCTCACATATATAAATATCAATAATTATAATAGAATCCATTTGTTGGACATAGTATATTCAAGAAATACATTATCTCATTAGATCATGTCAAAAATGTTTAGTGTAGTTCCCATTTCAGAAATGAATGGAAAATCTGGAATCCATATACAGATTCGGAATCCATATTTAAGAGTAACTCCAAATCCTGGTCTTATCATTATTCTGATGTACCATCCAGTTAATTATAGTTATTCCCTTGGGGAATGTATAATGTGTTCATCGTTGTTTGAAATAAAATTCCTAGGAAATAATTTTTATAGCAAGTCTGTATTTAATAGAAAGCTTTGCATTTATATTTGGAAACTATTAACTCTTTCTTGCCTAATTTGGGTATAAGTCAATAAATAGGTAAGGGCCAACTGTGAGTCTGGTTTAAGACTGCTTCCCATAAGTGTTTCTACTTCCCCTTAACTGTTCAAAATTGATTATAAAATAATTTAATAAGACATAGGATTCCAGGGCACCTGGGTGGCTCAGTGGGTTAAGCCTCTGCCTTCAGCTCAGGTCATGATCTCAGGGTCCTGGGATCAAGCCCTACATCAGGCTCTCTGCTCAGCAGAGAGCCTGCTTCTCCCTCTCTCTCTGCCTGCCTCTCTGCCTATTTGTGATCTCTCTCTCTCTCTCTCTGTCAAATAAATAAATAAAATCTTTAAAAAAAAAAAGACATAAGATTCTATAGGCTTTGGGTAATCAAGAATTTGGCTGGTCTTTGTTCTTGGTTCCTGGAATTGACCTTTAAACTCTTGGAATTTCTAAAGTAATACAAGTTTCTTTGTTAATTATGGTGGGTCTATAGATAGTTTATGTTACCAGGTAACAGAATGGGGCCTGACCCTGCCAGAAAGACCAATCACATGATTGGAGAATTGGACATTTGATCCACATGATACTAGGCCAATCTTCAGGGAAGGGAGGAGGAGTGGATATTGAGTTCCAGTTTGGGGCCAATGATTCAATCAGCCTTGCGTATACATTGGAACCCCAATAAAAACTCTGGACACTGAAGCTTGAGTGAGCTATTGGTAATACTCTGCATGTGCCAGGAGGGTAATGTGTCCTGACTTCATGGGGAGATGACGCTGTAAGCTTCATTTTTGGGACTTTCCCATACTTTTTGCTATGCAGTGATTTGGTTGTGATTTATATCCTCTGTCTATAATAAAACTATAGCAGTAAGTATAACACCTTGTTGAGTTCTACAAGTCATATTAGTGAATTATTGACCGGAAGGGGCAGTGGAAACTCCCAAATCTGTAGCCAGCTGGTAGAAGTGAATATAGGATGGGGACCTCTGAACCTGTGGCTGATACTAAAGTGAGAGGACTCTTGTGGAGGGCTGTGCCTTAATCTGTGAAGTCTGGCCCTACCCTGGGTAGTTAGTGTAAGAAGTCATTGCGTTTGCTTTCCCTATCTCTATCCAAATAGTTAAATCTCTTTTCGTAGAAGTAACTCCTGGCTAAATATTGATGCCTTTTAATGCAAGAAGGTACTCCTCCTTGTTAAGTGACAGATTCACGCACATGATTCATTTTGTGAGATAACGGGATTGTCATTGTCTCCTTGAGAAGATACAAAATGAGAGAGATTCAGTCATATCTTAAATAGCAAAGGACTTTATTTTGAATCTTCAAGTGAATATAAAATAAAAAGTCTGCTAAGAGGAAATTTTAACTCATGATCATTTTCATAGAAGAGTGAGAAAATAGATTGCTATGGATCCACTGAGAAAGTACAAAACTTACAAGATCTCTGTGTGTTTCTAAAATATATTTAAATTTAGTTTCTAAATAAATTTAAAATTTAGACGTTAACATGAAGAAACCATTCATGACCATTCCTAAACAGTGGTAAAATCTGAACACACAACTCTCTTAATCTGGAAGATTCTTTTGCATATATTTGATTAAATGTAACACATTTAATACGTTGTGATTAAATGTATCTTTGAGAGCCTTAAACCAAAGAATCATATGCCTTCCTAATATTTTCTTTAAGGCGATTACAATGGAAACAACAATCCCAATATTCTTCACTCAATTATATCATTGACTGGTTACTTAGAAAGGGTGCTATTTCACACTTCTTTCTTCCTGCTCTTTGTATGGCAATGTCAGCGATTCTTAAATGCTATTATTTTATCTATATGACTTTATCAGACAAATCAAAAGGTATGACTTTTTTATTGTTTGAAATCATTTTGGATTATGGGTTCTGGGTGATGGAGCCATGACGCATATAACCCAGATGAATCCTTGAGGTATCTTAGTTCTGAGTGGAGTTATGTTGGAAGAGTCTCAGTTCAACAGCCAAAGATAATTTTAAAAGCAGTTCATTTCTTATTGGCAATTTTAAAAGATGCCATTCAAAAACTAGACTAGCACTTATCACGCCCCTTTTGCCCATTCCTCAGTTTTCTTGCACACAGGAGGAGCCTCAGAACTTTTTACACATGTAAACCCCAAAGGGTCTAAAACACCTAGCCTCTAGCAGTCTTTTTCTCCTTCTCCTCCAGCCCCATAATCCTCTTCTTGATTTCTTAATAATGAAGAGCTCCTAACCTGTTAGTGTAAACACTTCCACTTAAGAAAGATGAACAGAAAGGTTGGGGAATTAGATTTGAGTTTTCACGGTGCTTTTTCAAATTGTTGTAGACTAAGCCTGAATCGACACACTGATGTTCTTTCCTTCTCATCTCAACTTTGGTGGAGGACAGAGTAAGAACATCCTGTTCCTTCTAATGCACCCATTTTTATTGCAAAGTCCATAAGAAGATATCTAATATTCTAAATCACATTATGCTTAATGAGAACACTCAAGTGAACCAACAGATTGCTGATATAATGACAAATGCACTTCTAAAAGGAACTATATATTTACAGAGGTTTTTATGACACACTCAACTGATACATTGTCCCCATCACCAACAGGGGCACAGCTCAAAAAAGAAAAAAAAAAAAAGAAAAAGAAAAGCCACTTTACTAGGTATGCTAGTGACATTATTTCTGCATAAATGTTGAAATAAGCATTTAGATGGCCAGCTGACTAGCTTGCATGCTGCTTGTTTTTGTTTAATTATTTTATGGGATGAAGCTATTAAATGAGAACATTTTGACAGGAAAATGTCCCTCAGTATGAAAGTAAATGCCTCAGGTTTGCCTTTTTTATAAATACCATGGCATTTTATTCCAGCAGGGGAGATGGATGGCCCATTTCAAAATAGTTTCCCATTGTCCTTACTCCTTTAGACTAGATGGAACTGGTATTCAACAATTGTAATCTAGTGCCTTGATTTAATTATTGTTGTTTGCTGCTTTTTTAATCACACCCAAGTAAACCACCTCCTCCACTGTCAGCACATTCTGTATTTTCCTCCCAGGTGATAGAAAATTCTCTTCTTTTGTATTTCTGCCTGTTGTCCAATTGCATTATTATTATAATAAAATTTAACTGGATTTTCTCTCTCTGAAGCTTATGGTTAGAAGGTTTCTGTTTTATCTTCACTAACATTAACCTTTTTGTTAATTATTGGTTCATTACAAAGAAGACAGGCTTTGTTGGAGACTCCACACTTTGTGTTTTTTGTTTGTTTGTTTGTTTGTTTGTTTTGCTTACGTGTTTTTATATTCAGGGCACTTAAAGGGAACTTTACTATCCTGGTGTTCTCAGTCACTTGGTTAATTAGCATGCAGTTTGTTTACTAAGGATTGCTGGTATCTTCTGTAAATGCAGTCATTAGAATGTATTCTCTGTTACCTAATTGAGTGGAAATTGTACTCTTGGTTATTTTACAGTCTAAAGATTACATTTTAATGTCACTTGTAACATTGTTATTCTGTTTTGTCCTTTTTTAGGGGGTGAAATTACTAGATATAATCTATTCTGCCACAAGGAAAAAGCTGTTCTAGAACTCTTGAGAAAGCTGGTAAATGAACTTGTGAAATTTTAGAGGAATCCAAAATATCATTGTCATACAGTAGGGCTGAGTAACACAAACATCCTCAAGGTCTAGGTCATGAGTCTGGGTTGCCCAGAATACAGAAAAGACCTATTTATCTGATATTCACAAATCCAGTGCAGAAAATTTGATGTTATATTTATATAGATATTTGTGTTTGAAAGAATTACCTTGAAGCAATTTGAATATTTGGGGAAATAGAAAAGAAAGACTCAATTATTTTCTGTGAAATTTTTTAGGATTTTGTTTTATTATGTTCAAATTATTCAACTAATATATTTACATATATACATACAATATAACATGTTTTTTATACTAATTCTTAAATAATGATATGACTGTGTCTCTTAGTCACTTGGGACAAATTAGTTTGCTCTAATGAATATGTCTGTAATCTGGAGTCTGAAATCAATCTGTTCTACTGAATTTTACACTTTAGCAGATGGCATTTAGAGTGAGCTCCTGTTTATTATGTACTCATGCTATGATAACTGTAACAATTAATCATTACTATTACTATGTATTTTAAGTTCTGATGAATATGAACTAAACTCATTAAATAGTAGAGGTCTCATTGACCTTGTATTAATTGATTCTTAGAAGAGAAATTTCAGAGAGCTACAATATATATCCACATACATTGTTTCCTTTACTCTTACCACATGTAATCAGTCTCTGGCCCTTTTTTGATGGCTAAGTGATATTGTAAGCATTGATTTAATTAGCTCATACTATTCCCTCACAAGCAGCTAAAGTAAGCTAGCTGTATAGAGGAGACCAGCATCTTCAGATTTCTCTTTTCTGTTTGGCATGTTTACAGGTTTCTTCTTTTGATAAGCTACAATGCTGGAATGACAAGATGGGATTCCAAGTTTATATGTATTTATCTGCATGTATGCGTATGTGTGTGTACCTCTATGTGTTTTAGGGGGAGGGTCTCAATAGGATAAGTAGCTATTTTAAAAACATTTTTTTCTATTTAATCCTAAAACACAAGCACATTCTCAGAAATCTAATGAATAAGTGATAAATAGTGTGTCACTGCCGGAAAAAGTGGCTTCCTTATGAGGAGCTGACATGTTAACCAGACCTAGGCAGCAAAATGTTAATTATTCATTTAACAGCTTTATCCTGAGTGGCAAAGAAGCATTTTGTGCTGAGCAATTAGATGAGTACAAAAAAGAAAGATTACCTATTCTGCTACATTTTGATCAAAATTTTAGAGATTAGCTGTATTTGATGAAAATGAACATGATTAATTAAAAATAAAATACCCATCTTTACCAGAAAAGAGTAATATCAACTACTTATCCTTAAAAATGAAAACTCTGAAGACTAGAAGTAGTAGGATTACTATGGGATGGGCCTCAGGAGCGAGCACTAAATAAATGCTTACTGAACGCATGAGCTTGCTCACAGGCACCAGCTTTGTTCAGCGGTTGTTAACAGCGTTGTCTGACAGGTGCCAAACTCACATGCCCTAGACTTCATTATGTTTTCTTCCAAGGGCGGTAGTCTTTACTGTGACTAATTTAATTGGTATATCATATTACTCCTTATAATTTCAGGATCTGTATTAAATTGTTAGGGATTAATATAAGTCTGTTTTAGCTTAAGCCATGAGAAAAATAACTTTCTAATTCAATTTAGAATGTAGCTTTTGTCCTCTGATGGTAGCTCAAGAACTCTGCCTTCCTGCCTCCCCTCACTCCAGCCTTTTGCTATCCCTAAGAAGAGCCCACAGTACTGACTGTGCTTCACTACAGTGGCTGGAGTATTCCAAGAGGTTGAGGAGGGCTCCTATTCACACAACCCAAGCTTAGATGCAAATTCCATTTGAAGAGGAGGTGTTACCAGGTGTTACCACAAGTCTGCTTTGGTTAGAAGCTGGTGCAGCTTACTTGATACAGTAAAATGATTGTCTGTGGTCTAGTGTGAATTATATTGGATTTTGTGGTCCAAATTCTAAATATAAACTACATGTTATTTTATTGATTTTTATTTATTTGACATAGAGAGAGACAGACAGACAGCAACAGGGGGAATACAAGCAGGGGGAGTGGGAGGGGGAGAAGCAGGCTTCCTGTGGAGCAGGGAGCCCATGTAGGGACCCAATCCCAGGACCCTGGGATCATGACCTGAGCTGAAGGCAGATGCCTCATGACTGAGCCACCCAGGGTCCTCACTACATGTTATTTTAATTTGAAGACTTCACAGGAAGACAGAATTATTGGACCAAGTCAGGATTTCATGTTCTTGGGCTCCTTGGTCAAATAACATTTGAGTTCCACCTTAAACTTGCCATCATTTCCTATAATAACAAATACTTAACTACTTGAAAAATACCACTTTAAATACAAAATAGCACCTGTTTCTAAACCATATCCAATAATAATAATTAATTCATGTATTACTTACTATGTGTCAAGCACTGTCAGTATTTTACATGGAATACCTTATTTCATCTTCAGAACAGTCCTATAAAGTAAACATTAGCATTCCTATTTTATCATTAAATGAGAAACCTGGAGCTATTCTTTATTTTTATTTTTTTTAATTAATTAATTAATTTTTAAAAAATTTATTTGTCAGAGAAAGAGAGAGAGAGCACGCACACACGAGGTGGGAGAGCAGCAGGCAGAGGCGGAGAGAGAAGCAGGCTCCCTGTGGAGCAAGGAGCCTGATGCAGGACTTGATCCCAGGACCTTGGGATCATGACCTGAGCTGAAGGCAGCTGCTTAACTGACTGAGTCACCCAGGCGTCCATAACCTGGGTCTATTCTTAAACACTCACTTTTCCTCACCCTGCATCCAATTCATCACCACACCCTGGTGATTTTATCTCCAGTAGATGTCTTGGCTTTGGTCTCTTTCCCCCACCTTGGCTAGACCATCATGATCTCATACATTATTGGACCAGACTTCTCCCTGGGTCTCTGCATTTCGGTGCTTGCTCCTCTCCAATCCATTCTCTACCAGCAATAAAATGGTCTTAAAGTACAAATGGGATCATGTTAATACATTGCTTAAAATCCTCCCATGGGTTCCCATAACAATGAAATCAAATCCACATTCTACCACTACCTAGAGTTTTGGCATCCTTGTCCCGTTTATATCTCCACCTCCACTTTGTTTCCATCTTCCCATCTTCTAGTCACACTGGTCATCTTCCAGGCCTTGAATGTGCCAAGTACATTCCTGCTTCATGGTCTCAATGTACAGTCTCCCCTCTGAATGGAATGTTCTTCTCCCCTCTTGTCATGTGGCTAATTCCCTCCATCCCTACTGGTGTCAGTCTTAAATGTTACCTCCCCCAGAGACCTGCTCCAACCAAACTACCTAGGAGTAGTACCTTTCTCCATTCACATTTTCAACCTTAGTCCCTTCTTTGTTCCTTTCATAACATAAGTTACCATATCCTCACTTTACTCATACTTACTTGTCTTTTTTGAGGAGTGCACTGTGTCTTTCCCCAAGAGACATACTCTTGAAAGAGCAGGTCATATCAACTATCTCCTTCACCACTGTTCCCTCGGCAAAACCTACTAGAAATGAAGGTTATTAAATAATGTTTGCATGAATGAAGGTGAGATGTTCTTAGACTTTAAAGTTCTTATTAATGTGAATATTTAGAACAGGAATATGTGAAGATGAATATTGTATTACTGAATTTACTTTTTACCAAATAGTAACATAACACTATAACTATATATAAAATAAAACTATATTGTTGCTATTCATAATAGTTACATTCTGTAACGTTGCTGGGAATACTGAATTAGTGGATAATGAACCACTAAACCTAAGGGAATTACAGGTTAGGTTCCTGAGAACCCTTTGGTCACAACATTTTCATTAATCATACATAACCTGGTTTTATGTGTGCTTCTGTTTAAGGACACCTTACTTAATACATATTGTTGATTTATTAACATTGAACTCATGGCTAACAGCACTATAATTCATACCTGCACAAAGCTTAGCTAACACAGATTTTCTTCATAAGGCACATCACAGTTTTTGCACTTAAGAATGCTACACAGCACTTCAACACTGTGCTTGGGGGCAATTTTAAACAGCAAAATCAGTCAAAAAATGCAAAAAATGTGAAGAATGTGGCACTAAATGAATTGCAAAAATGGCACCTGTTCGTAGAATGAGAGCTGAAACAAGAAAGCAGGGCAATACTTTGCTTACCTCAGCAAGAATGTGCCCATTGGGTGATTCAGATTTTTCTTTGTTCTGTGCATTCTAGGCATTTTAGCATTTGACATAGGCAATTTCATGAATATGGAATCTGCACATAGTGAGGATTGATGGTCTATTGGGAGGGGAGCTACTATCATCACCATTCTCACAAACAAAGTTTGAAAAGTTAAATGAATTTATGTTCACATAAAGCTCATCACATTAAAAAATTTTTTTCTTGTTTGACCATGAACCCATAAGAATGTCATTCTGGGGGCACCTGGGTGACTCAGTGGATTAAAGCCTCTGTCTTCAGCTCGAGTCATGATCCCAGGGTCCTGGGATTGAGCCCTGCATCAGGCCCTCTGCTCAGTGGGGAGCCTGATTCCTCCTCTCTCTCTCTCTGCCTACTTGTGATCTCTGTCTGTCTAATGAATAAATAAAATGTTAAAAAAAAAAAAAAGAATGTCATTCTGTAAGAGGAAGGAAGCATTGCTCTGGGTAAGGTTAGCAACTCATTAGTTCGCTAGTTAGCAACTCATTCTCCCACCAGAAATATTCAAATGTAACAAAAAGTTATTTTGGTAATGTTCATGGTAAACATTGATTAATATATAGTGATTTTAAGAGAATATCATATTCTGAAAGGATAAAACAATACTGACCCAGAGTCCTAAAATCCAACATCTTTCTCCAGCCCATTATATCTGGTCCTTGCCCTTGGCATAATAAATGACTGCATCACTTGATTAAGTGAATAAACCAAAGACCTTTTTTTGCCATGTCATCAATGTAGTGTAGGCTTTTTTTTTAGCCATTTTCTTTCCTTTTTTAAAAAAATATCTTTATTTATTTATTTGACAGAGAGAGAGATCACAAGTAAGCAGAGAGGTAGGCGGGGGGGGGGGGCAGGGGGGCAGGCTCCCTGCTGAGCAGAGAGACTGATGAGGGGCTTGATTCCAGGACCTTGAGCTCATGACCTGAGCTGAAGGCAGAGACTTAAGCCACTGAGCCACCCAGGCACCCCCATTTTCTTTTTTCTTAATACAAAAGTAACACACATTCATCATAGAGAATTTTGAATTTATAGGTAAGCAAAAAATTATAAATAAACAATTCCCTTTCTAGTGATATTTGTAACATCTGCCACATTTCCTTATTGTAGTGCCTTCTCTTTCCCATGTGTGGTCATGAGTAGGGACACCTCCTTTTCTTCAGCTCCCCACTGTAGGAGAGCTCACTGTTGTTCTCTGCCTGAGGTGACTGCCTTCTTGCTGGGGTGTGGTTTCAGGGTACTGACAAAGAAGAATCAGTGCGGACCACCATTTTCAGGTGGCCTCCTGAAAAAATCAGAGTGTCGTTATTTAAGAGAAATATGGGATGTAGTTTTTCCTTAGAGCCAGAGCTCTCATAGTTGGTTTACTTCTTCAGCTTGTATTTGTTTTTAGTTTGCTTCTTCATGATGATGGGTCTGGAGACACAGCTTATGTACATACCTCTGAAGAGCTGAAACAAAGATTAGCACCAGACAGTTGATACAAGTCATCTGTTCTCAGAAGTGAAGGCCAAACACCAACAAGCTACCAATAGGAGATTAAAGAAAAGTGAGTCAAATATTAATGCAATTCCTGATCTAGAGGATTGAACACTTTCTAATCTCAGAATATGAAATTCATTTACAGAATGCATGTAATACTCACATGAGTTAAGGTATTTTTCATTTGTCTAACTAGATCTGCTCTAATACATTTTGCAAAAGTATGAGGGAGACAAGGCTGCAATTTTATATTCTATTAGGCAGCCCCTTCAGACTCTCCAGTGACAATTTTATAGGAGTCGATTACTGAGCTAGAATTAAGCTCTTGAGTGGTTTGATGATATTAGCTTCAGGTCTCATTTTGATATTCTAATAAGCATATACACACTGAAATGCATTCTTGAAGCCTGCTGGAGATATTGATTACACATCAGGCATACATTTATACTAATTCATGAGGTTCTTGTCAAATCTGTGATCTGGCGATTTATATGATAAAAAAAATGATGATTGATTAGCAAGCATCACATTAAACTATAGTGAGTTTCCCCTAAAAGCCTTTCTGTTGTATTGTATGGACATGCTGCCTTGATGAAATAGTATATCACTTTGCCCCTAATCATGATGTTTCACTCATATTTAACATAGAGAGGTCTGTTTACTCTTGTGCTATTTACCGATTTGAGCCCAGGTGACCTGATTTATTTGTGCTTCATCTACTTTTATTTCTGGCAATGGCTACTCATCATCTTACAAAATATGGAAGGGTGGGTAAACTCCCTGTTGATACTATAGGATGATCACATATTTTGGTAAGTTTTAAATCTGGGTCATATTACTTCCACATTACTGTATTCTGTCTGTATTATATTTCACCTTTTTTTGCTTAAGGACTAAAGAAGAAAAAGTTGAAATTTGAAAAGTCGGAAAATTTTACCAATGGGCCAAATCTCTTTATGTTCTCAAGAGTAAAAATAATTATTAATGTGAAATTTGAAAGATGTCCTTGAAATTAATATTTTGGGCCAAATGCTAAAACAAACAAAAACACTGTAAGTTTACCTGTATTATTATAGTTCTCAAAAAAGGCAAGAATATGCATTATGAGATGGCTTTCACACAAAAATAATTATGCATATGCTATAAAATGATGAATTGTCTCCAATTAAAATATAGAAACATTCAGTTAATTATCAAGGTGATCCACAAATAATAGAGTTTAGAACTGGTTAAGATGGTAATTAGAAAGGTCTGAATAACACAAATAAGGTCTGCATGAAGTAGAAAGGGCTATAACAGGAGTTAGAGAAATAGATAAAAGAGAGGTTAAATTAACAGTTTTCAATCCTACCTCTGACCTTTTAATTATCTGAAGGGATGCTGCTAGATTCTAAACAGACATTTCACAATGAATTTTACTTCCATTTACTATAATCATTCCAAGTATACCCATATACACATGTCATCTATAGTAAATGTTGCAAACTCAAAACAGTGATATATATTTTTTTTATCACTCTAGGTATTAAAATCCCTAGGTGAGTTAGGAAGCATAACTTACTAGCTTGATATAATACAAGCACACTAGTCTTGTTCCACCTCAGTAGAGTCTCATGGACAGAGCTCTTGGAGGGTAAAGAGACATGTACCTTCCTAAAGAGAAATGCTGGAAGCCCTCCTTACTATTTTTCTGAAGACGCAAATTGTCTCTGCCCAGTCAAGGTCTGTCTTAGAGAATTAGCCCCTCAGCCTTGCCTGCTCTGTTTGTATTCCATGACGTTATGCGCACCCAGGGCCATTACTAATTGAATATGAGCCAATCAGATACCATCAAGAATTTGAATGACATGGGGACGCCTGGGTGGCTCAGTTGGTTAAGCAGCTGCCTTCGGCTCAGGTCATGATCCCAGCGTCCTGGGATCGAGTCCCACATCGGGCTCCTTGCTTGGCGGGGAGCCTGCTTCTCCCTCTGCCTCTGCCTGCCATTCTGTCTGCCCGTGCTCGCTCTCTCTCCCTCTCTCTCTGACAAATAAAAAAAAAAAAAAGAATTTGAATGACATGGAGTCTAAATCACCAGAGTAGACTAGCTTGAAAAACAGATTATGCAGAGCTGGAAAGCCATGCTCATTTTTCTACCATGTAAGCACTGCTGCAGAGAAAGCTAGCCAGAAGTGAGAAGCAGGAGAGGAAAGCAAAAATTACATATCACTTTGACCAAACACACGAAGAGAAGGAGTTTGGGATTTTTTCAAGTTCCCACTTTCCTATTGGGACTTCTTGCCCTGGTGTTCTCTTTGATTCAGTAAGTTATCTTTGTATTGTCTGAGTATTACTCAGCCATCAAAAAGAATGAAATCTTGCCATTTGAAACAACATGGATGGAACTAGAGGTATGAAGCGAAGCAAAATAAGTCAGCCAGAGAAAGACACATACCGTATGTTTCGTTCATATGTGGAATTTAAGGAAAAAAATAGATGAACATAGTGAAAGGAAAGGAAAAATAAGATAAAAAACAGAGGGGCAAACCATAAGAGACACTTAACTGTAGAAAACAAACTGAGGGTTGCAGGAGGGGAGGTAGGTGGGGAGATGGGGCAATTGGATGATGGTCGTTTTTCACAGAGCAGGAACAAAGAATCCTTAAATTTGTAGGGAACTGGAAAAAAAACCCAGAATTGCCAAAGTACTGTTGAAAAAGAAAAGCAAACCAATTCTGGACTTCAAACTATACTACAAAGCTGTGGTGATCAAGGCAGTATGGTACTGGCCCAAACACAGACACATAGATCAATGGAACAGAATAGAGAGCCCAGAAATGGACCCTCAACTCTATGGTCAACTAATAATCTTCGACAAAGCAGGAAAGAATGTTTAATGGGAAAAAGACAGCCTCTTCAACAAATGGTGCTGGGAAAATTGGACAGCCACATGCAGAAGGCTGAACCTGGACCACTTTGTTACATTATAACCCAAAAATAAATTCAAAACAGATGAAAGACTTACAGGTGAGACAGGAAACCATCAAAATCCTTGAGGACAACACAAGCAGCAACCTCTATGACCTTGGTTGCAACAACTTCTTGCTAGACATGTCTCCAGAGGCAAGGGAAACAAAAGCAAAAATAAACCATTGGGACTTCATCAGGATAAAAAGCTTTTGCACAACAAAGTAAATAGTCAACAAAACTAAAAGGCAACCTACAGAATGGGAGAAGATATTCCTAAATGGCATCTCAGATAAAGGGCTGGTATCCAAAATCTGTAAGGAACTTGGAGAACTCAACACCCAAGAATGCTTAAGCTTATTTAACTGAGCCTTTATTTGTTCCAGTCAGATGGTCCCTGATTACAGTAACCATGACCTGATCCAAAAGTAGGAGCAGCTCTGTGCCAAGGGAAATAGCTGAGCGGCAGTGCTGCCTCAGACAGGGTTTCAGTTGAGCTGGACTCAGAGCCACCCTGCCCTACAGGAGAGAACCATACAGTGTGCTAAGCCTAATGCCCTTTCAGCTGGGCTAGACAGCAACCCTGGTATGTGTCTTATTCTCTCTTACTTGTAAAATTGCCGAATTTTCAACCAGCACGGAAGCCTTGATGATCAAATCCAGCAACCTCCTTTGGTAACTGAGAAAAACTGAGAAGCAGAGAGATTGATTCCCTTATTCAGGGCTTGGGAAGTTTCCAGTCTAGATTTTTTTCACGCGGCCTCTCTCTGCAGGGCCAGTCTATTGATAGAAGGGTCTTTCAAGTTTTTTTTTTTTTTCCTGTTGTAAAAAATTGAAAGGTTCTGCTGCTCATAAAACCTCCACCTAAGTTTACGTATCCAGTTAGAATCATAGTCAATTGCATATGACAAAACAGCCAGAGATGGTAATGACTTAAATGTAAGAAGATGTATAATATTCTATCCCACATAAGATCAGTTTGGAGGTATGCAGTCCAGCATGAGCGTGGTGCCTCACTGGTTTCAGGGACCCACCTTTCATCTCTATTTCTTCTCTTTCATTCTTAGTATCTGGCTCTATCCTCTCCTCAAGGTCACCTCCATGGTCCAGTATGGTGTTTGGAGTTTCAGCTATGAAATCATCTGCATTCCAGGAAGAAGGGTGTGGGGAAGGGAAAGAGGCAAAGTGGCACACCCTAACCGTGTGTCTTCCCCACCTAATAGCTTTTGCTTGCACCTGACTGGTCATAGCGCTAGTTAAATTGACCATTTTACGGAAGCTGAGAAATACATTATTTTAGCTGGGCACATTGCCACCCTGAATAAAATCATAACTGTATTATAAAGAATGAGAGTAAATGGATGTTGGGGCAGCAACTAGAAATCTAAGACATACATTCCTAGAATTTTTGTCACCAGTTCTTCCTCAAGGGATATGTTTTTGGGGATGTCACGAGATATTTCCATAGTTAGATGACATCCTAAAACTTCAAGGGTCAAAGAAATCCTTCCTGCACCCTCTCCCTTAGCAGGGAGAGCCCCGAGTCTTCTCTGAACCTCTGCCTGGTTCTGGTCTCCACCCACTGATCCCTTTTATCTCACCCTGTGAGGGATTTTGCTGCAGTGCAGGGTGATACCAGCAAGATTAAAATGCATTCCCCACATATGTTCTACCTACTGCCAAAAAGATTTTGCATGGCATTACAGAATCTGAAGTAGGAGAAAGAGACTCCTTAGTCTGTGGCAAAGCAGTCTCTACACCCCATCAAAAGGTCATCTGTAAAATAGCAGATAATAGTGGTTTCAACCTTGTAGGATTTTAAAGATGATCAAATGAGTTAATACATAAGCAAAGCACTTAGGACACATTTTGGAACAGAATAAGTGCCCTGGGAATAATTGTTATTATTTCTCATCATTACTGTTGTTGTTGTTATCACAAGGCTTTTTTTTTTTTTAATACTGAGAAATATTTACTGAGAAGCTAAGAAGATGTTTATGTCCCCAGAACCGAAGTTCCTCCAGAAGAATCACTAATAGGTCTAGATGACAAGAGAGGCATTATGTTCAGGAAGCCGCTGCTCAGATGGCTACTTTAATACATAGTTTATCAAGTTGCTTCATTGATAAAGTGGTCCCTTTTAGCATGAGTGTTGTGAGACAGGCTTTTTGCAAACGAAGTTTCATATCCCTGGGTGTGGGGGTCCTCTGAGCCACGGATAGCAATGAGGTGGCTGGGAAGATTTTTTTTTTTTTTAAGATTTTATTTATTTATTTGAGAGAGAGTGAAAGCCAGAGAGATCACAGAGGGAGAGGAAGAGGAAGAAGCAGACTCACCACTGAGCAGAGAGTCTGATGCGGGCCTCGATTCCAGGACCCTGAGATCATGACCTGAACCCTAAGGCAGACGCTTCACCGACTGAGCCACCCAGGAGCCCTATGGGAAGGTGTTTTGAGGAGAACAAATTTACCAAAGCAAGAAAGAGACCTGCTAAACTTGTCTTCCTCACAAGTTTGCATAAATCCATTCCCGGGAAGTTGGGTTCCAAATGTCTCTGGATGAAGCTTTTGCCAACTGACAACTGGGTTTCTTAACTGCATTCCAATAATCCACATACACTTCTGTGGGCTGGATGGAAATTCAATGTTGTTCTAAATTAAGTAGAGAACAAGAATGTGTTAATTATATGCAACGATGAACCAAGTGTAAAAACTGAAGTCTTTAAGTTTATTCTTTGAGGCATTTTCCTAGTTTATTTAAAAGAAATGAAAGTAAGGAATTGATGAAACCACTTCATGCCTGAAAAACCTGGATCACTGATAGGACTGTATTGTGAACATGTGACCTTAGTCGTTATTGAGAGGCCAGTCGGCCCCAATAGTAATTTGTAATTAAAGCCTCTGATTTGGGAGTCTTTTTATCCCAGACACGGCTCTCAGAATGGGTGAGAAAATTCTGAGGATTGACATTTGGAGAGAAGCAGAGTGACTGTATGTAGCTGCTGTAAATCATTTCCAATCAACAGTGAGGATTGGAGACAAGGGCAGGAACAAAAGGTCTATAAGGAAAGAGGATTCTAGGAAAAAAGAAACACATAATTCTTTTTTTTTTTTTTTTTAAATATTTTACTTATTTATTTGACAGAGAGAGACAGCGAGAGAGGCAACACAAGCGGTGGGAGTGGGAGAGGGAGAAGCAGACTTCCCGCTAAGCAGGGAGCCTGATGCAGGGCTAGATCCCAGGACTCTGGGATCATGACCTGAGCCAAAGGCAGATTCTTAATGGCTGAGCCACCCAGTTGCCCCAAGAAACACATAATTGTATCAAAATGGTTTATACTGACTTACTACAAAGGCGCATTCACCTGGCAATCACTTTTTTGCGACAGGTTAGGAGAGGAAAACTGCCAAGTTTCCATGGACTGAAATTCACTTCAGATACCTGTTTGGGTTCCTGTATCTGTAGTTCACATAGAAGTGTGCAAAAATAAATCCTGGAGCAAAATTTTCCACTCCTCATTGTTTCTTAAATCATAAAACATCTCACATGAGAAAAACTAACACTAAGCACTTTTTAGTTGAGGAGGAAGGAGGCAAAGATGATCAGAGAAGATCTCCCAAGAACATGGAATTGGAATTGAGGAAATTAGCTTGCTTTCTCCATTAACTAACTGCCTTTCCTCTGACTCTCTGGCCAAGTCCCTCTCCTACTTTCTTGAAGACGATTCAGGTTCCCCAAAGAAAAATGGGAATCATTCTTACCACCTGTCTCATCTGTTTGATTCAAATAAAGGTTTAATACCTACTAGCTGTTTATTTGTTCTGTATGTCAAATTGACAAGAGAATCGGCTAAATCTGCATATTTGCAGCCCAGTCTGGACGAGAGGAATATGGATATCAACAGATAATATGGATACAGATATAGTAGGTGTTAGCGTCTGTTGATTATCAAAGTCTGGTATTAACTGGTGTTTATTTCCTAGTCAGTAAATGAGCCTTTAACTAATCAGTAAAGATAGTTTGGGGAGTCACTGTGTAGTTAAACAGCAGCTCTCTGCTTTGCCAGTGGGGAGAGAAAGACTAGAGAGACGCAGATGGTATCAGCAAAGTGCATTTGATTCCAAAACACAGTTGAAGATGCTAAAATGAAGATTCTTTCTGAAGGGAGGAGAGCATTCCATGAAGGAGAAACATGGAGGCTTGTTGGCCTGCAATCTGATTGGGGAAGGGGAAAGTGAACAACAGCCACAAGAATCTATGAAACTTAACTTTTATAGAAGGAGCAAGTATCACAAGAGGAAGGAGGAAGTTGTGGGAGCTCCCTGGTGACTCCCTGGTTAAGAACTGGAAAACAGTCCTGAAATAATGCCTAAAATATCCACCGCTGAGTACTAATCACAGAACCTGGGCAATATTAAAAACAAAGAGTATTTAAGATCAAAAAGCAGGACAATGTGATTTTGCGAACATGGCTGGGACTTGGTAGGATACTTTTCTGTCTGACCTTTGCTGTCAACTGAGACCCTCTGTCTGGAGGCTTAAGGCTCCCTGGGTCCTGGTTTTGCAAGTTGCCTTTTCTCAGAAGCTGGATCCTGCTCAGGTTCCCTTGGCACAGACTTGGGGTCCACTTAAATTTTTTCTTTAAAATTGGTTTAAAAAACTGCTTTATTATTTTTATGTGCTTTACAAATGCCTATTGTAGGGGGTCCAGTGGATCTGGAGGCTCATGGCTCATGAAGGTAAAACATATGACCATGGGAGGCAGCAACACACAACACAACAAGCATTGTTGGGCAGCTCTTGGACAGGGGAGTGAGGAGGAAGTCTTTCACTGCATGACACCACAGGCAAGAGGGACCCCATCTAGAATGGGAGGAGCACAAAAGGACTTTTGTGGGAGAGGGGTATCAGAGAGGGAACTTAAACCACATATAGATTACATTTTTCAGCAGCACTGCAAGGAATCTCTGGGTCGGAGAGCTCCAGAGGGCCGTAGTAACTTGCAGTCTTCTGATCACACTGCTCTAGCTTATCAATGTATAATAACTGTCCAGGGAGGTCTCCCAGGGTATGCAAAGCAGGTAGGCTTTAAATGGTTAAAAATTCAAATGAGCTAATTTCTTAAGTCTTTTTTTTAATGATTGCTTGGGCTATTTTAAAAACTGGATGTGTCATAATTTGAGTCTGGTATTGGTGGACTTTTGAGCTAACAAGTTTTAGCCTGTAGTGAAGAAATAAACAAACTGACCTATACACGGAGGTCATCCTTGGCTTATTTATATAATACCTGTGATAATTACTTCATATAAAAAATTCAAACAATTCAATAAATAAAAAGAGTAAAGTAAAAACTACTCCATATCCTTCAAGCAATAGATAAGTACTGTTAATATCTTGATCTTTATTCTTATTTTACACATACATGCACATGCACAGGCACTACAATATAAATGATTTTACATAAACGAAATCACTTTATGGTAGCAAACTACACCAGTCTCTAGCTTTTCTTCATTTGACAACATTGTTGTACACATAGGGATAAATCTATAATTTTCATTTTTCGTAGAATTTTACTGTGTGTATGTTCATACTACAATTTAATTTTATAAATTCTTATTGACCTATGTTTAGGTTTTATCCATTTTTTCACTAATACAAACAATTTTTCAGTTACCAATTTCGTGTACCATTTTTCTAATTTTCATAAATTCCTAGAAGTGGGATTATGAAATCAAAGTGTATGAACATTTAACATTTTTTATGCCAATTACCATATTGCTTCCCACATTTTTATCAATTTACACTCCCATGTATATTCATGAACTTTAAATTAGGAGGGACTGTCAGGAAGTTTAAAAAAGGAATTAAGACAAGTAAAAGTTGCTATGGGTAAAACTATGTTCTTAAAATGGTGTTTGGAGCAAGAAGGTAATCACAGAAGGGATATATTCTTTGTCCCTTCATTCTTGGCAGATGATCCAGCTTTAACTTCCATAGAAAGCAGAAGTCAATGGGATCAAAGTTTTCCAGCGCCCCAATGGAATTGAAGTTTTTACCCCTCAAACCTTATTTCTGTTCAGTGTCACCTGCTGTATTAGAGGAGGAGGTATCTCTACTTGTTGCTAAAGCTCTTGATCTCTCTCTGTTTCATATATTTGTCACTCTCTTACTCTCTCCCCTTTAATACTTTAAACCTAGAAGTCTGTTCAAAACATCTTCAAAACATTCTAAAAGCAGTACCTTTGACTGTGCTTTCTCTTCAAGTCTTCACCCAGGGCGAAAGAAAAATGTGCCAAGTCCCAAGGATATGAAAGTGCATATAAAAAGACCTAATAGGTACTCCTAAACCCAGCAGAATATTTCTGGGACTCTTAAAAACTTTGTCATACTTCTGTGACATAAAAAAGACTAACGATCAATTCCAGGAGATAATTTATAATCCTCTCCTTAACAAACTAGAATTTAATGCATAGAATCCTTCCTAGTGGAATAAATTCCCTCTTTGGCCTTGTATCTAGTCCTTCCTCTTTCAGCTTATAGAGACCTGCTGAACTCTTCTTGAATGACTTAGCTCCACTCTGCTTGACAAGGAAACAAATTCACCCCTGATTTTGCTCTGGTGGTCTTGGTATATTCTTCAACTCTGCCTTCCTCCATGTCACTGCAGTACTCAAGAGAGGTCTACATGTCCTGCCTCTGTTTTCTCCATTTCCACTTATTTTTCAATCCACTGAAATATGATTTCTGTCTCTACCAACTAACTGAAAAAGTCAACAAAAAACGGACTTCTAATTTACAAAGTCAGTGGTTTATTTTTACTTTGCCTTCTGGGTGATCTTCCTATAGAGTTTGACCATTTCTGCCTTGAAATTTTTCTCAGTCTTGGTTTCCTCAGCACTGTTTTCTCATGATTTCCTTTCTACCACTCTGATGTATTCTTCTTAGTCTTTTTCTGGTTCCTTGTCCTTAACAGATCCCTTAAGTATTCTTTTTCCTTAAGGCTTCTGTATTAGTCAGTTTTTGCTGTGTAACAAACCACTCCCAAGCTAAGTGATATAGAATAATGATTTATTCTACTATCATGTCTGCAAATTGGCTAATGGTCAGATTATTAGACAGTTCAGTTGGCCTTATCTCCAAAGGCAGATGTGCCCCATAAGTCTTTCATTCTCTTTTGACTTATAGCCCAGCTGGGGCATATATTTTTCATGGTAGTGGCAAAAGAACAAGACAGCAAGCCCAACCATGCATATTTCAAACTTTCACTTACATTAAATCTGCTCATATCTTGCCTCCCAAAGCAAGTCATATGGTCTAACCCAAAATCAAAGTCTAAGGGAGTATCCTGTGCTTATCATGAAACCATGACAAAAGGGGGCTGCATCATACTATTGTAGGTGAGGGAAGAATTTTTAATAGTAATGTAACCTATTAAACCTCCTTATCGCCTCGAAGGCCCTGCATGATCAGACTTTAGTTTCTTCTATAGTCTTGCTTCTTACAACTTTTCCTCTTCATTGCAAAATTTTAGACATAAAGCTGCATTTCAGCTTCTCTAATGCCACGCTGTTTTTGCTTTGCCTACACAATCTTCAGGTCTTAGTATTAATGTTACTGTCCCAGGAAAATCTTCCCAATCACTCCAGATTAAGTCAGATTCCCTTGTTTAATCTCCTTATAGGGTGTTACAGTTTTCTTTGTTGTATTCACTATGTTTCTGGTAGAATAACTTGTTTATTTATTTTATATCTTCTTCCCTAGAATTTAAATTCCATTATGGAAAAAGTGTCTTTGTTTTGTTAACTATTACATTCCTAGTGTTTTTTATGTACTCGTCATATAATAGATGTTCAATAAATGATAGAGTTAACAAATCTATGTGTTCTTCCTGGATAATTTTATCCAATTCTATGACTTACACTTCTACCAAATCTAAATCAAGAGTCTCAAAATCTTTCCTGGGCTGCAAACAATATTTCCAACTAAATTTTCCATGGCAACTTTATACTGTGCATGTCTAGAAGTGAAATCTTTCTTCTGCTAATAAAAAATCACAATTTACCTGACTACCTAGGATGTTTAATTTTATGGGTCAAGCTGACTGGGCTTTGGGGTACCTAGATATGTGATTAAACATTATTCTGGATACATCTGTGACAGTGTTTCTGGCTGAGATTAACATTTAAATGGTAGATTGAATTGCCCTCTTCAATGCAAATGGGCTTAATCTAGTGTGTAGAAGACATGAACAAAACAGACCAAGCAAGACAGAATTTATTCACTCTGCCTATCTTTGAGCTAGGCCATTGGTCTTCCCCTGTTTTTGGATTTAGACTAGGATTGGAACTTATACTGTCTCTTTTTCTGGTTCTTAGGTCTTCAGAACTGAACTGGAGCCATCAGCTGATATCATCTGCTCTCCTGGGTCTCCAGGTTGCAAATCTTGGGACTTCTCAGCCTCCATAATCACGTGAGCCAATTCCTTATAACAAATCTTTTACATATATATATATAAAACATTCTATGGGTTTCTCTGGAGAACTCTGAGCTATATACCACCCAAAGTCCTGGAAATTGTCCCCAGCTCTGTATTTCCCTGAACTTTCACATGTAATTTGTCTCTAAAACCTGCAATTTTTTTACTTCTGAAATGTCTTTTTAGTTATTACTCTGATTTTTCTTCTCTATCATGAATAATATTGACACAAAAAGTGTAGGAAAACATTGTTAGGAAGGAAAGGAAGTCCAAGATGGAGTAGAACAATCTATGAAAACACCTGGTGGTTCTAAATGTGCTCTAAGTTTCCAGGCCAAGATGAGTCACATCCTACAGAGTGGAGAACATATACAGATGACATCTCCACAAGGGTATGCCAAAAAATGAGATCAAGTAGAAAACTGATGGAGAACAGGGGATTCACAAGTGATTGAAGGTCTTAGTTGATACTGTGGTCTTACAGGGACCTAAGCTACAATGTCTCATTGTCTGCCTTAGGGACTAGACTTCTAAAATACCTCTTCACAGAAGTAGTGTCCATGAGAGTGTCACCACCACAAATTATGGGCTCCCACAAATAAGTAGACAAAATAAGTAGTTGTGCCCATGGGTAGTGATAAAGAAGGACCATAAAAGAAATATATATGTTGTATAATTTAATAGAATATACTAATATGGAATACTAGAACATTTGCATTTGGGCATTTACTCGTTGTTCCTCTTGGGTGTAGTAGGGAAGAGACTAGAGATGACAATACCCCTTCCTCTAATTTGACAATATGTATCTCATTGTCACCATTATAACACACTCATAATGTTGACTTATATTTGGATAAAAATTATGAGTATGTATTTTTTTAGAGATTTATTTATTTGAGAAAGAGAGAAAGAGTGCAAGGGGAGGGAAGAACAGAGGGAGAGAGAAAATCCTCAGACTCCCCACTGAATATGGAGGCTGAAGCAGGGCTTGATTCCAAAACCCTGAGATAATGACCCAAGGTGAAATCATGAGTTGGACTCAACTGACTGAGCCACCCAGGTGCCCCTGAACATGTGTCTTTATGAACTTTCATTTTCATTTAAACAATAACTGTCCCGATTTAAAAATGCATTAAAACTAGATTTAAAACAATAGCCTTGGAAATACAGAATTTAAGGATATTGGTGTAGTTAGCTCTATATACTCAGTGTGTAATCAGTATGTATGTGTTGGGGGGATGTGTAAATATATACTTTCTGGGATTCCACTATTCAGTCTATGTTGAAATGTTCAAACTGAAAATCTACATAAACTTTTGCTTGTCAGTGTCACCTGACTATAAACAGAGGCAATGTGTGATGGTGGGGACAAAGGGAGAAAGCACTAGGAAGTAAAACAAGAACAAATGAGTTTCAAAAAGAGGTTGAAAATGTGTTTCTGTAATACTAGTGGGGATGAAACAGTTCTTTGCAGAACTATTATGCCAGTTTAATTAGTATGAAGGTCCAAATGGAAATTATTTTCATAGGCAGTTCTACCCAAGATCTAAATATCAAGCTATAACATCTGTTTCCATTTCTATTAACAATAACAATAAATACAAATCATTACAGAAATAGCATGTTGGGTGATGGAACAATGAAAAGAAAAATCCCTCTTATTTAATAACTATATGATTCTACGATATTAAATGATTGATAAATGTATTTTAAGGACCTAGTCCTTCAGTCACCATTTGGTATTTTATCTATCTTCCATTATCTCTTCCTTTCTTCCTTCATTTTTATGTTCATTCTCTCAAAAATATTAATTAGGCATCCACTCTATATAAAGCATGGTTCTAGGCATAGGAGATTAAATAATAAAAACATACATATTTCCCTGACCCCTTGGAATTTAGTTTCTAGCAGAGAAGACAAACAAGGCCAGGGATGGCCTCACTGAGAAGGTCTTCATATGTAAAGACTGGAAAGATGTAAGAGTGTGCCTGGTGGATAGCTGGAGGGAGACTGTTTCAAGGAGAGGAATAACTGCAAAGGCCCTGTGGTGAGAACATGCATGGTGGGTGGGAGAAATAGCAAGGAAGCCAGTGGCTAGAGAGGAGTGAGCATGAGAGGGAGTAATAGGAGTTGAGGTCAGAGAAGTACCAGGGTGTCAGAACATGGAGGGCCTCATGGATCATTGTAAGGCCATTGACTTTTATTGGGAGTGACACAGGAAGGAAATGGAGGTTTGGTTTTGTTTAAGTAAATTTTTTTTTTCAAATTCTAAAATATATGAAAAAATTGCCAAGATACTGTAGAGGCCCTCTAAACCTTTTACCCAGCTTCCCCTAATGTTAGTGTCTTATATGACCATTGTGGATTTTTCAAAATCAAGAAAGTGACATTGGTACAATACTACTAACAAAAGTATAGACTCCATTTGAATTTATCAACTTTCCCACTAATGCCCTTTTCCTGTTCTCTAGATTCTGCTTTAATTGAGGAAACCACATTGCATTTAGAAAGGGGTTTTGAGCAAAGAACTGACATGACCTGACCTTCATTTTGCAGTATTACTCTGGCAGCTCTATATGTACTCACAGCTCATTTGCTATATACAGTATTCCTACTTCATTTACATTAAAGCAATGAATACCCATAATAAAATTACTTGTCTGGTGGTAGATGCTACTTTAGTGCCTTATCTAGTGGTAGATATTTTTCATTCAACCTGACATTTAGTAGATGCAACCCTTTAATTCCCATCAGGTATTAAGGTAAATCAGCCATGCATTCAAGAACATATACTTAAAGAAGCCCTTAAATGTTAACTAGAAGAAATGAGGGCTTAGAAACAGGATCATTGTTCAAGAGCACAATTAGATCAACTACCCAAATATGGCCCATCGTACAGGAAGTTTATCTTCAGGTTCTGCTTTTACTTTCATTATAACATTGGTATAATTGGGTCAGCTTATTTGGGTCCCAACGGAGTAGCACTTCACAAGTATTCCCGTATACAGACAAACTGGTTTCACAAGTATTCCCATACTCAATAATATACAAAATACACTACATCAGGCATTACCTAGAATAGATTTTGTTTCTCAGACTTACATGTGCAGAGACAGAAGGTCAGGGTGCCCTGGTTAACATAATGTCTGAGTCATGCAATTTAAAGTACCATGTGATCCAACCACATATTTTAAGTGATTACCTATAAATCCAGAGACTGATTAATTAAATCTCACCTTTCCTCAGACACCTTGCTATCATTTCCATTAGTGTTAATGAGCCATTGCTTTTTCCTGGTAAATTTACTTAGAGACCACATAGTTGTCCAAATAATAGCTCCCATTTTTCCTTAACATTTCATATTGAGGTTTATTAGTCTTTTAATGAATTCCACCAACCATCAGGGAGACATTTAATGGTGATGTGAATAAAGCACTACTTACTAAAATGATGCACATAGTGTCCTATAAAATGTGTTTTAATTCATATTATTTCCTTTTCACACTCTTGGCATTTGTATACTTCTGCTACCGATTGTAGATAATAGTTTCAATGCCATTTAAGGTAAATTCTTCTCAAAATAAATTATTTTTCTTTTTATTAGAATATCTACTTAGATCTTACCATGATTATATTTTATCTTTTTATTTTTAGTTTTTAGTTTTTATTAAAATTCCAGTTAGTTAACGTATAGTGTAATATTAGTTTCAGGAGTGGAATTTAGTGATTCATCCCTTACGTACAACACCAGTGCTCATCACAAGTGCCCTCCTTAATAGCCATTACCCATTCCCCCACCTACCTCCCCTCCAGCAACCCTCAGTTTGTTCTCTATAGTCAAGAGTCTGTTTTAAGGTTTGCCTCCTTTTTTCCCCCATGTTCATCTGTTTTGTTTCTTAAATTCCACATATGAGTGAAATCACATGGTATTTGTTTTTCTCTGACTTATTTCACTTAGCCTAATAGCCAGCTCCATCCATGTTGTTGCAAATGGCAAAATTTCATTCTTTTTCCTTGGCTGACTAATATTTTATATTTTTATATATTGGTGTATATATATTTATATATATAAATATATATTTATTATTTTATTATATATATTTTATATAATATATAAATAAATTTATAAATATATATATATATATATATATATATATATATATCAATCACCTTTTCTTTATCCATTCATTAGTGCCTGGACATTTGGGCTCTTTCCATAATTTGATTATTTTTGATAATGCTACTATAAAATCAGGATGTGTGTATCCCTTTGAATGAGTATTTTTTATTCTTTGGGTAAATACCTACTAGTGCAATTGCTGGGCCATAGGGTAGTTCTGTTTTTAACTTTCTGAGGAAACTCCATACTGTTTTCCAGAGTGGCTGCCCCAGTTTGCATTCCCACCAGCAGTGCAAGGGTATTCCCCTTTCTCTGCATCCTTGCTAGTACCTATTGTTTCCTGTGTTGTTAATTTTAGCCATTCTGACCAGTGTGAGGTGATGTCTCATTGTAGTTTTGATTTGTATTTCTCTAATGATGAGTAATGCTGAGTATCTTTTCATATGTCTGTTACCCATGTGGATGTCTTCTTTGGAAAAATGTCTATTCATGTTTTCTGCCCATTTTTTTAAACTGGATTATTTGTTTTTTGGGTGTTGAGTTTTATAAGTTTTTTTTATATATTTTGGATACTAGCCCTTTATCTGATATGTCATTTGCAAATATCTTCTCACATTCTGTAGTTTTGTTGATTGTTTCCTTCTGGTATGGACATCTTAGATGTTTTGTTCTTGAAAGTTAACTTAGTAAACACATTTGCTCCGGCTCAAATATTATTTTATTGATTGATTTACCATTCTGAGATTCAGACAAGGCAAGTCTTCTAAAGAAACAAGGAACAGAACATGGGTTTTTATAGGAAGTATCAAAAATTGCTTACCATTTCTTAACTCTAGAAAATTAAAGAAGTAATTCTTAAAAAAAAGAAAAGTAAAATTCTTTGAAAGTTAGTACCACTGGATAAACAGACTGAGAAATGATGGAAAGGAAGTAACTGAAACAAGCAGTAAGTCATGTTTTATGCAAATTTTACAGGGAATTGCAATAAGATTTGATGTTACTGAAGGTCATCTATGGAGGCCATGATTCTTATGACAATTGCCACATTAAAATTTGGACAGTGTCTCTTTGGGGGTGAATGTTACAAGCTAATATTTCACAGCGCTTACCCCGAAGGCTTTTTCAACTTTTGGTTTGCACAAATCTATTGACCTGAAAGGTCCATCTCTCATTGTTCTATGTTCACTCCAGTAAAGGGATGATACGGGTTATGTTATCTGTCCTGCAAGATAATCTTTATGCACTGATGTTGTCTTTATTTCTTTTTCTGAATAAATACACAGTTTAAATAATTTTCTAATAGAATTTAGATTAACTGAAGCTTAGTTCTCTTGTAAGATTTTAACATTTGAAATTATAACTATAACTCCAATCACGGTAATTTCTATAGCAAAAATGCATATTGAAATTTGTGTGATTTGTATTAAGAGTACCATCTTCCCTTAGTAGATATTGGGCACATCTAGTATGAAATGTGAAAGTAGCAAACAGTCTCTTCTTTCTTCTCTGTTATTATAAATATCTCCTGAAGGAATCCATTGAGTATGTCACTTCAAGATAACATTATCCAATAGGATGGTCTCTTCTAGATGTCAAAAAAGAGGAAATGAACATATGTATTTACTGCCAACATCTATAATACTATAAAATTGTAATCATTTATTATAGATGTGTGTGACACTTTATAAAATTGATACTAGTTATTCTTAGTAGAAGCTGATCTTCTGGTTATCTTCGAAGAAGTAGTAATAGCTAATTATAAGTATAAATAAATATATAAATAGTTACTTATGTAACACTACATGCTTAATAACATGCTGATTACTTGTATTTATAAGGCTGAAAATTTTTGACACTTTCTTATATCATCCTTTGCGATCACTGAGACATCTTAGAAATAGCCAAATTATAGCATCCAGTGGTAAAGCATGGAAAACATTTTACATAATTCAATGGGAATTTTACTTTGTATGATTCCTACTCGTGACATGGAACTCATTAGCATTATCATTTGATTTCAACCACTGATACTAACTGGCCCATAAATCTTTGAGATTCTTAGACTTAAATATATAGATACATACACATAGCATAAAATATATATGCACACTAGGATCTCAGTATATCAGTATGTTTTATATTCCATGAAAGCAAATTTGAGATAGAGTTTCAATATCTATAGAAAACCAAGCTATATCTATTATTTATGCTTATCTAGCTGTATAACCTATGATTTGAAAATCAATGGCAAATGACCAACTTCATAAACAAATCAGAAACCTACTTAAGTCAGTACAACTCTGACTTTTCTGCTTGCCTTACACCCCTGTACTTTATTAAATTTTATGGGCTTATTTGTCCTAAAAGTCTAGATTCAGTATTTGCAATCATCTTTCAGGGTCATGCCCTTTCAGTAAGTCTCACATATTCCACCCACCAACTAGAAAGCTGAACCACAGAGCAATCGCTTCTTGATTACAACCAGGGAGCAATACTAACTAAAATGAGAAAATGTTTACACATGAGCAGGATTGAGGCCAAATGGACAATGATTCCTATGGTATTGCATCAGGTTCACATTTATACACATTTTTAATACAAATAAATATATCGTTTCTTGTTTAAAACAAGTCATATAAAACTGAAACTAAACCAGAAAATCCGAATGTGGGGAAAGTATAACTGCACAATTTATTTTTAAAAAGAAGTTGTCATTGTGAGAAGCTCCCTTATCAGCCCACCTTCACCACCTCCACTATCTTCAAACCTGTACCAGGTCATCTCTTTAGATGACTGTAGAGAGACTCACTGTTAATACCAACATTATGTGAGAGATTAATATGTGAGAAAATTTATATGGTTTTTCATCTTCGGCAAAAATTCAGATTCCTCAAGAGTCCTTGCCTCAGGACTGGTTTCAGTCTTCCCATTTCATCTTTCATCAGTTTTGAGCAAGCAGTCATAAGTACTTCTCTTAACTGTACCTTCTTTACCTGCTTTTTTCCTTTTCCTGAGATGGAAGTGCAAAGAAGTAATGAAATGACCAAAGATAGATAATAGTAAGAAGAGGATAAAACAATGCTGTCGTAATTTGAAAAGTTAATTATATTGAGTTATCCTTATTCTACTGCAATCCTACTGGTGTTCATGACAGAAAGGAACCATCCATCCAATACTAAAAAGTAAAAAAATGTTGCTAACAGGCAGAAAAATATTGAATTTGCTTAAATTTCATTCTTATATATTAATGGTCAGAAGCATGCATTGAAATAAATTAGGTAGTAGGGTGTCATATAAAATATAACTTAAAGTTTACTTTGGCATTGGGGTCAACATAATCTTAGATCCAATACTTACCCCAAGCTTTTATCTTAACTACATAAAAAATAATAATAGAGGAACCTGGGTGGCTCAGTCAGTTAAGCCTCTGACTCTTGATTTAGGCTTAGGTCATGATCTTAGGATTGTGTGATTGAGCCCCACAGGGGGCTTGGTGCTGGGTGTAGAGCCTGCTTGAGATTTTTAAAAAAGGGGGGGAGGCAATAATACAGGAAATGCCTTAATTACTGTCAAACATCTAACAGATTTCTTCAGTGGACATCCTGGATTTGATTTTATTTTATTAAAAGATTTTATTTATTTATTTGACAGAGAGAGATCACAAGTAGGCAGAGAGGCAGGCAGAGAGAGAGGAAGGGAAGCAGGCTCCCCACTGAGCAGAGAACCCGATGCTGGGCTCCATCCTAGGACCCTGAGATCATGGCCTGAGCCTAAGGCAGAGGCTTTAACCCACTGAGCTACCCAGGCACCCTGACATCCTGGATTTTAGAACTTGTATTTTAGTTTTACCTATATTTAGACTTTTTTTTTCTCCCTCCTACCTGCAAAATTTCAAATAAAGCTTTTGGTTTGAAGGGATAGTATGCCATCTTTGAAACTGTGATTACTGGCTTGCTTATATATAGTTGTATTATTGCAATGTTTTAGAAAAAAGTAAAGGAATCATAATGGTTCCATAGGTAAAATGTTTTATTGGAACATTCTACTATTCTGTGTGGTAGGGATGAAAGGTAAGCATTTAGTCTGAAAAGAATACAGAATACGAGCACCTGGGTGGCTCAGTGGGTTAAGCCTCTGCCTTTAGCTCAGGTCATGGTCTCAGGGTCCTAGGATCGAGCCCCGCATCGGGCTCTCTGCTTGGCAGGGAGCCTGCTTCCCCCTCTCTCTCTGCCTGCCTCTCTGCCTACTTGTGATCTCTCTCTGTCAAATAAATAAATAAAATCTTTAAAAAAAAAAGAATACAGAATACAACATTTCATTTACTATAGATTGTACTTTATCGTAAACTTTATTCAATTATGCAAATATTTACTGAGCCCTTATGATGTGCCAGAAGCACTTCTAGGCTCTAAAATTATAATGCATTTTAAATATCTTATTTGTGAAGACCTGTTTTCATTAGAAAGCCTGTTTAATAGTAACTCTTCTTCAGCTACTAGTCTCAAAACACATTCTTTTAATCACCTATTGATGTCCACCACTTATAAAAAAATTACTTCATCTATTGGATATAGAAATAGTTTTCTGCTTTCAAAAGTCAGAAAGAAATCTGTTATTTTAACCCACTGAGCTACCCAGATGCCCCGGAACTCTGTTATTTTAAAGAAAATATCTGTTTTGCTTCTCCTATTTCATGCAACAAACACAGTGTGATTCAGAATGATGTTTGTAGTAATTACATGGAACTTCTCCTGAAACTACTCTGACTTTATTTTTGTTGTAATAGCAGTCTAGTGACTCCTTGGGAAATCCTATAAGAAAGGCAAAGGGTGATACCAAGAGAGTCCATTTACAAATGAAGACGTGGTATTTACTCACCCCAGAATCAAGTTCAAATCGGAAAGTCAGAGGCTATTGTTCAAATTCTAAAAACACAATGATTTCTTTTCTAGCATGTTTTTCAGATTATTGATTGATCTCAAGGTCATGTAATAATTTGTACAATTTCCCTTCAGCTTTGTGCCAGCAATAATTGCTATTTTTCACCAGCCTTGGGAAGGGATCAAGAGGTTAGAAAGGAGGAATGAGGATGTTTTAAGTGACCTGCAAGAACATTATTGATGTCATAGTGTAAGTGTGTATGCATTTACCAATCAACTAACAAGAAGCCAAAGAATTTACAATAAATCATATTAAACAGCTATAAGGATAAATTTAGAGAGCTGTTTTATTTTTTATCTAAGACTTTTTAAAATTATTTTTTCTAGTCATTATTAATATTTGAGGCTTTCTGCCTTTCTCTTTCAGTCTCCCAAGGTAAAATGATACAAGCTATTGGTATTAATATTAAATACTACCTTTAGGAGCAATTCTTTTAACGGATAGTCTTTGTATCTATACTACCCTGGAAATTTCTTTCCTTGTGTTCAAATTCCTGGCTGAAGATCTACTAAGAATAGAGTGAGGAACATATTCAGAATGGGGATGATCAAAAGAAACTTCAAGTCAAAAACTAATGTGGTGTGTGGGATTGCACTTTCAGGGAAGTAGCCTTTTGTATTAAGGCATTTTACTAAGTTGTCTTCCTAGAGTTTGCTGATATTCATTCTGTCGGAATTCAGTTACCCAGTTTTTGGAATAGAAATATGTGGTACTTGTACTAAAGAAAGGGCATTGGATGCTTGTGGGGCTTGGGGAAAGGCTCTAAAGAGAAGCTTGGGTTGCCATGATCTTTGGGTCCTCACTTTCTGGAATCAGCAATGTTACCTCTTTTGGCCCCCCTAATCCAATAAGTCCCTGCATTTAAAAAGAGATCTCTTAAATGACATTGCCCAATGGCCTACATATCCCAAGTTAGACCTATGCGTGGATCACCCTTGCTTCCTGACCACCCCATTCCAAGCTTTGGTTCTATGGACTTTCACACTCTCTCTTCTGGCCTAGATTGCAGTTAGGGCAATAACTAGACTCCCGTGAAAGCTATCACGGTGGCTTGGTGTTCTGTGAATTAACAGGATTACCTTGAGTCTACTCAAGAGTACCTCTCAACCATCTTCCATTTTCCATTTTTCCATCTTTCCATTTGGGGCCCATCTCAATAGGCTGAGGCTCCATAGATCAGTAAGATATTTAGAAACAGAAGCACCTGAGGACCTCTGCCGTCTGACTGTTGATGTTACCCCTGCCATCCAGAGTTATGAGCTCTGTCAGATCCTCAGACTCCAGCCCAGATCCCCTGCAAATAAGAGACCTGATGAAATATTAATTTACTATCTTCTCAAACTCTACTTTGAGTAACATTTCAACCTCTAGCTATTAGTGCCATTTGTCCTCTACTGTCAGGTCTGTTATCTGATTTGTAGCTTGGAAGCCTAGCTGTTGTGAACCCACAAAGGAAAACTCAAAAGTTATGTAGGACTATTGATTTCTTTTTTCTTGTCCTAGAAGAAACTGTTCTTTTTCTGGAAATTCAGCTGGAAGTAAGAAAGAATCTAGCCAAACAAGAATACGACTATTCATTTATGTTCTTAGCACTTTCACTTACCTCATATGTAAAAATAATTTAATTCAACAAATATTTATTTGAACCCCTGTTATGTGGCAGACACTGTTCTAAGTACTAGATGTTGTCAGTGAACAAAACTAACTACTTTTTTGTCATCAAGCTTATAGTTACTTCATAGGATTGTTGTAGTAATTGAGATATACACTATATTTCGCCCAGTGCCCGGCATATAAAAACTATGTAAGATGCAGATTATGTGTATTAGAAAACAGGAGAAATGGCAGTTTTCCAGGTAGAGCTTAATTTAATCGTCATTTGTCATTGCTATGATGAATATTATAAGAATGAAAGATTTAGATTGATACTTTCTAAGTCAAAACATGACAAAAAATATCCTTAGAGTCAGTTGTAAAATGACATTAATCTATCAGTTGAGATTCTGATTTTCACAGCAATATTCTAGTGTGAGTATTAACTCAATCCTAGTGTAATTTACAAAACTTAAATATTAGTTCTGTTACAGCTGCCTTTTTCCATTTTTGAATAATGCTGAGATCTCATCCTGAGGGTATGTTCTCTTACTTAAGAAAAGACACACATTTGATGAAAAGGATTCTTTGAAATACTTTAAGATGCTTAAAAAGAGAAATTTGCAATATGATTTTCCATTATTAAAATATGCCTCAATCTTTTAAGAAATGCTTCCATTTTTTTGTTATGAATGAGAATCAGTTGAAAATCAGGTATTCAGTTGCCTTTTGATCTTTAGAAATTGAAGATATCTGACAGCTTGCAGAATTATGAGTTTCCTTTTTAAAAGTTCAACACTTTTAATAATAATTACCTTATTTTGTGTTAAAGTCCTCAATAGTGTAATAAAAATATTGTTCTTTATTATGTAAGGAATCTCTAATGGAACTACAAAGACCAGAAAGTGAATCATAGTTGGGAGAATGATGAGATTAGCAGTACTACTAAGCAAGAAGAAAAAAAGTCTAATGGAACTTAATTTTTTTCCAGTAATTAGAATATTAAAACTGTAATGCTGTTATAAGACATGCAATACACATATAGTAAGAGACAATCCACATTGAATTTTAAAATCTGTTATAAAATTAATAATGAAAGAAAGGATATATATACCATGATTTTATGAAATAAACACTGGTACTGTTTGGCAATGGTGGGAAATTTCCTCAACCTAATACAGAAAACTCATCGTAAGAATTGAAACCTAATCTTATGTGCTGTTCCTTTTGAGTTCCAAAAGATACCTTTCTCAAAGATGTCTTTATGTGTCTCTACATGAGTTTAAATTTGTTTTTAAAATATCTGAACTCATTACATACAATTCAGGATGACTCTGGGATTTGTGTTAAGGGCAGTGTTTGAATTTGTTGTCCAGGCTTCTAGACATAGCCAATAGTAGATGCTTTTGTTTGTCAGAATCATTGCAAACCTACAGAACTTTCCCATATAATCGATGAACCCTGTGATCATTCAAAATGCATAAAGGTGGGGTCGCCTGGGTGGCTCAGTCTGTTGAGCATCCGACTTGTGGTTTTTGCTCAGGTCCTGAACTCAGGGTCATGGGCTCAACCCCCATGTTGGACTCCATGCTTGGTGGGGAGTCTGCTTGAGATTCTCCTCTCCCTCTCCATCTGCTCCTCCCCCCACTCACACGTGTTCCCTGTCTCTTAAATAAATAAATAAATAAATAAATCTTTTAAAAAACAGAATGCATAAATGTGACACATTTTTATGACAAAAACAGTTACGTTCTTTCTATTTATATCCAAACCCATTTTATGAAGACTATTTTGTGGCAAGTTGCAATGTCTCATTAACCCCATTCTACAGATGGAGAAAGGAGGAAGGAATTGTCTGTTTGCCTTCTTACTGTCTTTGGGCTGATACAATGGTTTGTGATTTGTCTAACAGAATCACTTTAGCAATTTAAAATGGAGTGTAATCTCTCAGACTCCTATGAAAAAGTGAGTACATGCTGTAGTTAATAAAACTTCCTTCAAGGTAATTTGGGTGATCCAGCAAACTTCTTTAGGGAAGCTAAAAAAGAAGGATCACTTGGAAAGAGATGGTATTATATTTAAGATTCTGAGATGTTTTCTATCTGATGGCCCAGTAAGGGATACGATAATCATGAGGGTAGGAGGGATAATTCAGCAAGTCTTTGGAGAGGCCTAACTGGTTGTACTATCACATCATGCTACTTTAATTCTCTGCATAGTGCTTATTAATTAATGCTAATTTTTCTTATTTAGTTGATTGATTTGTTTATTTATTACCTGTCTCCCTTTACCAGAATATTAAAGGTAACTGAGGAGGTTACAGAGATTTATGGGATAAGGAAAAGTCCAGGAACTATCAAGGAACATTATGACAACCAGAGTAATAATAGCTTATTCCAAAGCCCTAGACTGAGAATGAGTTTGGTATGTTTGAAGAAAAGAAAGGACAGAATATCTAGAACATAGCAGAATAGAATACCATGAAAGATTTTGGAGAGGCAAAGTCCAGGTCACACAGAGTTTGGTAAATTAGAATTAAGGGTGTTACTGACCGATTTTTCTTTCCCCAACAAAGAGGTTGGAACCCCTAGAGAGACCCCCTATCTCTCCTTGAGAGTCTTTTCTCCATCAGCTGTCACAAAGCAAAAACGAAACCAAAGCTGAGCAGTGGACAGCACACTGTTATTCAATGGCCAAAGAATAGAGAAGCAGAATCAAGTTTACAAATCAACTTTGCTGACTTTCATGGTGCCCCATTGTAAAAACATACCTAAATATAACTTGCAATTTAAACCTCTCCGTTGGCCCATTTCAATCCCTTTCTCCCACTTCTTCCCTTGTCATTGATGGAATACATTACTCATTATTCTCTCCTAGGTAAGTCTTGCTCATTTCCATCTTCTATAAATTTACATATACCAGTCTCCTAATCTAAAATACTATCTCCTACCATTCTTTAGGGCTTCATTTGGCTTTCCATATAAATACTAGGTTAATCCTTCATTTGCCTGAAGGATTGTGTGACATCTATGATGCTTTAACTTCTACAGAGCACTCTCCTTGTATTTTGCTTTCTTAGGAAGTATTGCATCTGTATTGTTTCAATATATACAGTGAAGTCTTAGATTCTTTCTTTTTTTAAAAGATTTATGTATTTATCTTAGCATGCACACACGTGTGGGGGGAGAGGTAGAGGGAGAGTCTTTTTTTTTTCAATTTTATTTTTTTCAGGTTCCAAAATTCATTGTTTATGCACCACACCCAGTACTCCATACAATACGTGCCCTCCTCAGTACCCACCACCAGACTCACCCAACCCCCATCCCCCTCCCCTCCAAACCTTCAGTTTGTTTCTGAGTCCACAGTCTCCCATGGTTCATCTCCCCCTCCAATTTCTCCCAATTCAATTCTCCTCTCCTTCACCCAATGTGTTATTCCTTGTGCTCCACAAGTGAAACCATATGATAATTGACTCTCTCTGCTTGACTTATTTCACTTAGCATAATCTCCTCCAGTCCCATCCATGTTAATACAAAAGTTTGGGTATTCATCCTTTCTGATCGAGGCTAATACTCCATTGTATATATGGACCATATCTTCTTTATCCATTCATCTGTTGAAAGGCGTCTTTGTTCTTTCCATAGTTTGGCGGCTATGGCCATTGCTGCTATTAACATTGGGGTACAGGTGGCCCTTCTTTTCACTACATCTGTGTCTTTGGGGTAAATACCCAGTAGTGCAATTGCAGGGTCATAGGGTAGCTTTATTTTTAATTTCTTAAGGAATCTCCACACTTTTTCAAAGTGGCTGCACCAATTTGCATTCCCACCAACAGTGTAAGAGGGTTCCCCTTGAGAAAGTCTTTAGCAGACTCCATGCCAAGCACCCACAGGGCTTGACCTCATGACCCTGAAATCATAACCTGAGCCAAAATCAGCCATCAGAGCTTAACCAACTGTGCCACCCAGGTGCTCCTATATTGTGTTATTTGAGAATGCATGGAATCCATGTTGCTTTAATTTCTACACTCCTGTCTCCTCTATTTTGTTCCTTTATGTATCCATCACCTCTAGCATAGTACCTGCTATAAGTTTGGTCTTCAATACATATTTGTTGCGTATGTGATGAAAGAATTAATTAATATGCATTGTTGGTTATCACTGATGTATTTTTCCCATCTTTCTCCCCGGATTGTATGTCTTCTACAGCAAAAACCAGGTTTTATATTTGCCATCATATCATTCGTAACATTTAGCAAGGTGACCTAGAAAAAGCAGTAGACTAAAAGTTAACAACTCCTGTTTTTCCTAAAATGCATCTCTTTGCCTGTCCTAATTGATTTCTCACTTATTCAGGTAGCTTTGAGAGGTATGGGCAGGGGGTTTGATAATAGATATGTCATCTGTGCTCATATTTGGTGTCTCACCTATGGGGGATGTGATTCAGATATCTGGTAAAAACTTCTGGCAAACTCAAATTCAAAATGCTTATAAGAAACACTTTCTGTAATTCTGAGCATTTGCCTACCCTGCTCTGGTAAATAGATCATTTGCCCAGGAGGAAGACTAGGCTATTCTTAAACACTTCTAATAAATGGGTATGTAATAGATATAGAGATCATTTCTATGTAATAAAGAACTTGAGATTAAGAATAATCAGTTCATCCTCCCATAAATTTTAATGAGGAAACTGAATTGACTGCAAGGCAATTTGATTATTTTTAAAAAATCAGGAGTAGGCAGCCATGGTTTAATGTAAAGGCCATCAGAATATGAAATGGAGAACGTGGATTCAAGTTCTAATACTTTCCTTAACTAGATGTATGACTTTGGAAAAGTTGCTTCATTCTCTGAAACGTATTTCCTTATTTTCAAAGTAGATATGACCAGAAAGGCTGTGAGGAGAGAATGAGATAATGCATGAGGAGATCTTTGAAGGTAACGTGCCATGTATTAATAAAAAGTTAGAAAAAACATAATTTAAGAGAAGGAAAATGTACAGGTAGGTTCAGTAAATCACAGCTATGTTACTTTACTGTTTTCTGTTGCCTGTCAGGCATTGCAGCCCGCTATGAGATGATCCATTTCTGGCTGACTCCTTTCATATTGGCAATTATTGTCATGGTTCTTGTCTCAGACCCCAGAAAGCTGTTCTGAATTTGCCACTTGGGTTTGGCCAAGCACCCTTCCATTAGTGTTGGATTCCAGTAGTCATGGAAATTACTAGTTTTCCTATTTGGTGTGGCAGCTGGTAAACAAAGAACACCCTTAATTTTATGTCAATAACAATTGGTATTTGGGAATTACCAGATTACAAAACTTAGTAGCAACTCTGTATTGTCTTAATGGAAAACCACCAGTGAAAGTCCAGGCAGACACTTACATCACATTAGACAACTCTGTGCCATTTGGTATAAACATAGTTATTTTTTTTTTATTTAAAGATTTTATTTATTTATTTGTCAGAGAGAGAGATTGCGAGAGTGAGAGCGAACACAGGCAGACAGAGTGGCAGGCAGAGTCAGAGGGAGAAGCAGGCTCCCCGCTGAGCAAGGAGCCCGATGCGGGATTCGATCCCAGGACGCTGGGATCATGACCTGAGCTGAAGGCAGCTGCTTAACCAACTGAGCCACCCAGGCATCCCTAATCATAGTTATTGTCTTGATATCTCAGCTGTTGCCAATCATAAAGAGTAATTAGAATTTATTCCTTAAAGAACCAAAAAATCTCAGTAAATAAACATTTCCTTTCAGTATGTGTAGAAAATAGGTTAGTAGAAAGCTATGACAGAGGAGCAAAATGTGTTATTCAGAGTATTAATTATATATATTAACTAGTATATAATATAATTCTATTAGATTTAGAAAGGAGAACAAGTTTAATTTTATTATCAAATTCCCTTGGCCCTATTCATTTAATGGTAGAGGATACATAATCTATCAAAGTAAAAAAAAAGTTTAAAGCAATTTAAAATTGCTTTAACAAGGTCAGAAATTAAGTTTTCAGGTATTCTTTTCAGAGTAAGTGCAATGTCATGACTTTAATAACAGCTAAAACTAAATTTAGACTTTTGAGAAACATTTTTTTTTTTCCTGAAGAAACATAGATCTTAAAAATAACTTGGGAGAGGGGCGCCTGGGTGGCTCAGTGGGTTAAAGCCTCTGCCTTCGGCTCAGGTCATTGTCTCAGAGTCCTGGGATCGAGTCCCACATCGGGCTCTTTGCTCAGCAGGGATCCTGCTTCCTCCTCTCTCTCTGCCTGCATCTCTGCCTACTTGTAATCTCTGTCTGTCAAATAAATAAATAAAATCTTAAAAAAAAATAACTTGGGAGAAATTACTAACCTCTCTGGAAATTAATGAATCCTTAAAATATTCCTAAAAGATTATGGAATGTTTTGTAATTCTGCATTGCAGGTGGGAAACTAAAGAGCTTATCCAAGTTTCTATTTTTAGGGATGGACTGACTAGCTGAGACTCTTGTTATGTTCTTTCCTTTCAGTTTGTCCATCATTTGGTCTTGTCCTTTTTTTTTCTTCCTAATACAGAGCGAGCAGATAACAAATATTTGTTCTTTGTTTTGGATTCTTATGTCAATCACCAAAATCCCTAATCATACCCTGGACTATTTAGAGCTAAATGAAAATCTTAGTTTCGGATGTGCAATATTGTTCTTTCTTTCTAATTTTCTGATGCCCAACCTATAGGACTATACATCCCCGCATGCAGTCACATGACACACGGACATCAGTCTGTGCCATGTGACTATTTGGGCAGTAGAATCCAAGCAGAGGTGGCATACACCATGTATGTCTGAGCAAAAGCCTTGAGAACCGTGGTGTGCTTCCTCCACTTTCCTCTCCCTCTGCACTGACAAGGGCATGGCCAGGTAGGAACTGCTTCTTTTAGCCTGGCTTCCAGAACGAGAAAATAGGTAGAGTGGAAATATCCTTGTAAGTTATTGAGATTTTGCAGTTATTTGTTAACGCAAATATCCTAGCAAAATTTGGTAATACACAGTCCTCACCATATTGTGATAGATTTGAATAAAGAACTATTGTAGCTCTAACAGATAGAAGGTAGTCAGTTAGAAATTTACACAAAAGCTTGATATTTGCATTTGGTCCATTGTCACTGGATTTTCATCATCTTAGTTATAGCATTGCCCAGGTACTTGAATAAAAGAAACATTTGTCCTTTAGAAAAGAGACAAAAGTTATGCTTCAGTGTAGCACTCAGCTATACAAAAGGAAATTAAGTTAAGTTGAAACTTCGCATTTATAGATTTAAAATTGACAATATGTAAGTGATTGTTAAGTCTGTGACTTAGGCTGATTTGTACTTTTGCTGAGGTGTCTCTTTGAGAGGTGTTCTTGGTGAATTTGTGAGCCTGGCACTGCGCATGTCACTGAACTTATGGGAAGGCCTAGGGCAATGTCTTTCAAAACATAGTCCCTGGACCAGCAGCATCAGAATAACTTGGGACCTTGATAGAAATCCAGATTCTCAGACTTTACCCCAAACTGATGGAGTCAGAAACTCCTGGGTTGAGGCCTAGCAATCTGTTTTAACCAGCCCTCCAGGTGATTCTGGTGCTTGTCAAAATTTGAGAACGACTGGCTTTGTCATTTTCCTTGAAGGCCTTTGCTGCTCTCTCTTTCACACAGTGGGATGCAATCTAGAAATCAGATTTTTAAAAGCATCTTTGTTCTTCCTTATGCTGGTGGTTCATTTTCACTGGCTTACATTTTAAGAGATAATATAATAATGCTATTCAGAATATAACTTTCACAGTATATAAGTGACATTCAGAAAGAACTTGGAATACAGCAAATGTCAAGGGTCTCATGTACATGCAACTTAAAGTATTAAATTGATGTCCAAATAATCACTATCATAATGAATATCGGCTTTTCTAGAAGAGCAAAAACACAAATATGGTTCCACAGTATCTGTTGACATCCACAACAAGGATCTAGGCCCCTGCAAAGACCACAAAGCATGAAGTTCCAGCCCCTGCTTCTCTCTACCTCACATTTTACTTGCCTGCTCATCCTCTGGTACTGGTGGCTCTAAGGAGGAAGACAGGATACTGGGAACCCAAAGTTTGGAAAATAGCTTCCCAGGGAAAGATGCCTTAAATTAAAACATGAAAGCAGAAATCAGGGTCAAGTTCAGGAAGGTAGCTCTGGTGGGGGTCTGGTCAGGATGAAGAGGGATCTGAATCCTGCCCATCCCCACCAAAAGTCAACAAGAAAGAAAAAGGAAAGAAAAGAAGGCAGAAGGAAGAAAGAAACCAAGAAGGAAAGAGAGAAGGAAATGAGTTGTCAATCATAGTCTGTTTTAAGGGCGAATTTCCCGTCTTAGTGGCCACATTATGCTCATATCAAATCGGCACCCAAACACCATGACTTGCTCCTGGTCTTAATGAAGCAGACTATTTCCTGTGGTTAGAATGTGAGCACCATGGGAGCAGGAAGCTTGTCAATTTTGCCTCTCTCCTCCAAAGCCCTAACAAATCGATGAAGCCCAAAGCCAGCTTTACTAGGAAGCTAAGCCTTAGGCCTTTTCCCTGGTAAGGTCATTTTGAATATACATAATTTTATTTTTATTATTTTGTGTTATTTTTCTTTAAGACGGCCCCACAAGTTGTATAAGCTTCAGATCTTCTCAAACATGGATCTGCCTGTGGTTAGAGGGTAAGAAGGAGAGGTGAAATATGCTTGGACAAAGGCGGAAGCATGGAAGGAGAAAAGAATAGAAAATACGTTAGAAGACTATCAGCTGTACCTGGTGACTGACTGGATTGTGGAGGGAAGAAAAGGAAATAAAAAGTAAACAATCCTATTTCTTTCTTTGATGGTATTATTAAGTTCAAAGACAAATCATCTGTAACAGGCAGGATATCTGGATATCATCTAATAAATAATAGGCATCTCAATGATACTTTTCTTGCCAAAGTGGGAAAATAGGTACATTCTACTGTAATTTGATAGATTACAAACTGGTTAAATCACTGGACCATATGACACTGATTGAAGGTTTAACATAAATCTAGAAGTTTCTAAGGGTATATCACTTGCCTAGGTCTTTACACCTCTTATTTTCAAGTATTTGTCAATGGTTTGTACCAAATTATAAACATATGCTCAATGCATTGATATATGTAATGTGATTTTGAAAAGACCAGAAGATGAAACTGAAAACTGAAAAGGAGGTAGAATTCGATTCTAAATCATTTTAATTGGGCTATATGACCTGACAGCAATATTGTTGAAACTGAGTTCACTTTGTGTCAAGTGTGTGATGTCCGCCTACAAAGGCTAATGTCAGCTAGGCCACATTAATAGAAATGGTTTCTAGACTCTGGAATAAAGGAGTGGTAGCCTCATTCGGCTCTATGATATTCACTCCTGTCTTTAAAGAGGGTGTTGTTGATATGTTCTATCTGATAAATCTTGTTCTATTTAAGCCCCTAAGGATAAAATTGGGATGAATATCAACAGCTTTAATTTTTATTACAATAACTTTTTAGTAAGAGAAATGAAAGCTAGAATATGGTAGTGAATTATCTGTTGTATGTGTTCAGTCATAGGCTGGAAGAAAACCAACTGGTAGGCAGTTTAGGGGAGATAAGCATTAGATAGTTGGTTATTTCACGCAATTTAAGGTACCTATTTAAGGTACCTCAGAGATTTCAAGATTCTATCACTCTGTGTCTCCTCGATAACTTCTATTTAAAATCCAGATTGTTGGGGCGCCTGGGTGGCTCAGTGGGTCAAGCCACTGCCTTTGGCTCAAGTCAGGATCCTGGGGTCCTGGAATTGAGCCCCACATTGGGCTCTCTGCTCAGCAGGGAGCCTGCTCCCTCCCCTCCTCCCACTGCCTCCCTCTCTGCCTACTTGTGATCTCTCTCTGTTAAATAAATAGATAAAATCTTTAAAAAATAAAATAAAATAAAATAAATCCAGATTGTTGGTCCAACTCCTTCTGAGTTCTTCTTTTGACTCCTAATTGAACTGGCAGCAATTCATAGCATTTTCCTTTCTCTAATTTCAGTTTCATTTTATGGATCCAAAAGATAAATTCTTATTGAAAACTCATGTACTACTTATTCTTTTGTTTGAAGCAGAATTCAGTTTGTTTACCTGTAGTAAAGCACCATAAAGTGTAGTTTCTAGCATAATTAAAAGGTTAAAAAAGTTATCTTTGTAAAAAAACACAGTATACAGACACCCTTGGTGAAAGTCTCATTCAGCTTATAAACTATAATCTTATCATTCTAGAGTTTTCATCTCAAGTTCCTTGAAAAAGACTCTGTAGTCATACGTACCAAAGTTCTCAGTCAAATAACTGTCCAGTTAGCATTAATAAATCATAAGATCAACCATCTTCTGCCCAGGGTTATTCTAGAAAATATTCTTTTAAGAACTATTTTTCCATTTGATGGATAAGCCAAATTTTCACAGGAAAAACATTTAGGGTCTTGTATCACTTGGACTAGTAACACTTAGTCGAGTCCCTTAAAAGTCAGTAAGTAAAAAGGACATTAAATAACAAAAAAAGTATAATTAACTTTAATAAGAAGTTAGTGTTAACCAACCATTCTTTTATAAACTAACAAAGAATGGGTGACCAAATTTAGATTTACTTTTCTTATTTCTATGAGATTAATTTATTCTTCAATATAACCACCATAATTAAAAGAGAAGAAATGTCTGCCGATTAGTTGGTTATTTAAATATCATGAACAGCCATGGGAAATGGCCAAAAAAAAAAAAAAAAGTCAAGATAAGCAATCAATAATCATGTTCAGAAAATAAATCAAATGTTAAATCTGAGTACAACCACACAACCATTATAAAGACCAATGAAAGATAAAAGATAAAAGTGTTATGACAACATTAATAGTATATTTGGTTTTTTGTCCTCCAACATCTTTGTAAATTGGGATTTTCCCTATTACTTCACCAAAGTCCTCTTAAGAAACTTGGCCTCTAGCATACAAATGACAGCTTACACTTTGCCACTGAAACCGTCGTTACATTATCCAGGAATGCTTGCGATCTGAATGCTAGTTTCAAAGGAACCAGTAGAGAAAGATGTATTCATAAAAAAGTAATAAGGTTGTATTAAAATGACTCCATCTTAAAATTACCCATTATTTTTGTCATAGGATTTACTGAGCAGTGGTCCACTATTAGTCCATTGTAATTAACAGGTGAAAACTTTAAAGAAATCATCAATATTTACTTTTATAGAAACAGTAGTGGGAAAATATGTTGAATGCTAAAGCCTACTGAAATACTGTGGTTTTTTTTTTATATATTTTGTTTATTTATTTGATGGAGAGACACAGCAAGAAAGGAAACACAAGCAGGGGGAGTGGGAGAGGGAGAAGCAGGTTTCCCTGAGAAGGAAACCCAATGGGGAGGTCAATCCCAGAATCCTAGGATCATGACATGAGCTGAAGGCAGACAATGACTGAGCCACACAGGTGCCCCATGCCTAGTGAAGTATTTAAAACAAGGACAAATTGTGTACTTATCATAGGTTTAAAAATGTATCTTGAGGACATTTGATTATACATCATCATCATCATCATCATCATCATCATCTACTATTAAATTTAATTACATCCTTGGAGCTGAATGTTGATCTCACAACTCCACCTATGTTGCTACAAATCCAAATATGTCTTAGGAATATAAGGAAAGACTTAGTAAGTAGTTGGTCCCTATTCAGATACAGAGTTTATGTTCACTATATTACCGTTAACAGGGCTCAAGCATAACAGAGAAATAAGAGCTGTAGCATTTAGTGAGTAATTACAGAAGGTACCACAAATTAGCTGAAGCACAAACCAGTGTCTCTGCTCAAATGCCACCTTCTTTGAGAAGGCTTTCCTGATGACCTATTGAAAATAGCCCCTTCTGTGGTGTTGGTTGTTATTTCTCCCCTCTCATTTGTAATTTTACTTGTTTGGGTCCTTTCTCTTTTCTTTTTGATAAGTCTGGCTAGTGATTTATCAGTTATATTAATTTTTTCAGAGAACTATCTCCTGGTTTCATTGATCTGTTCTATTGTTTTTTAGTTTCTATACTATTTATTTTGGTTCTAATCTTTGTAATTTTCTTCCTTCTGCTGGCTTTAGTGTTCATTTGTTCTTCCTCTAGCTCCTTTAGGTGTAAGGTTAGGTTATTTATTTGAGATTTTTAGTTATGAAAGAAACTGAAGATGACACAAAGACATGGAAAGACATTTCATGCTCATAGATTGGAAGAACAAATATTGTTAAAATGTCCATACTACCCAAAGCAATCTACACATTTAATGCAATCCCTATCAAAATATCAACATTTTTTTTAAAGATTGTATTTATTTGACAGAGATCACAAGTAGGCAGAGAGGCAGGCAGAGAGAGAGAGGAGGAAGCAGGCTCCCCGCTGAGCAGAGAGCCCGATTGCGGGGCTCGATCCCAGGACCCTGAGATCATGACCTGAGCCGAAGGCAGAGGCTTTAACCCACTGAGCCACCCAGGCGCCCCAAAATATCAACATTTTTCACAGCACTAGAACAAACAGTTCTAAAATGTGTATGAAACCACAAAAGACCCCTAATAGCTAAAGCAATCTTGAGAAAGAAAAGCAAAGCAGGATGCATCACAATTCCAGACTCCAATGTATATTACAAAGCTGTAGTGATCAAAAGAACATGGTACTGGCACAAAAATAGACACATAGATTAGCAGAATGGAATAGAAAGCCAGAAATGGTCCCACAACTCCATTAATTAGATTAATCTGTCAATTATTCTTTGACAAAGCAAGAAAGAATATCCAATGGAAAAAAGACAGTCTCTTCAACAAATGGTATTGGGAAAACTGGACAGCAACATGCAAAAGAATGAAACTGGACCACTTTCTTACACCATACACAAACATAAATTTGAAATGGATTAAAGACCTAAACGTGAGACCTGAAACCATAAAAACCCTAGAAGAAACACAGGCAGTAACCTCTTTGACATTGGCCATGACAACTTCTTTCTAGGTATGTCTCCTGAGGCAAGGGAAGCAAAAGCAAGAATAAGCTATTGGGATTTTATCAAGATAACTTCTCCACAGTGAAGGAAACAATCAAGAAAACTAAAAGGCAGCCTACAGAATGGGAGAAGATATTTGCAAATGACCTATCTGATAAAGGGTTAGTATCCAAAATGTATAAAGAACTTACACAACTCAGCACCCAAAAAAACAAATAATCCAATTTAAAAATGGGCAGAAACATGAATAGACATTTTTCTAAAGAAGACATCCAGATGGCTAACAGACACATGAAAAGATGCTCAACATTACTAATCATCAGCAAAATAGAAAATCAAAACTACAATGAGATATCACCTCACACCTGTCAGAATGGGTAAAATCAACAACACAAGAAACAACAAATGTTGGTAAGGATGTGGAGAAATAGGAACTCTTGTGCACTGTTGGTGGGAATGCGAACCCAGAGGCTACAGTGCGGAAAACAATATGGAGGTTCCTCAAAAAGTTAAAAATAGAACTACTCTATGACCCAGCAATTTCACTGCTAGGTATTTACCCAAAGAATACAAAAACACTAATTCAAAGAGATACATGCATCCTGATGTTTATTGCAGCATTATCTGCAATAGTCAAATTATGGAAACAGCCCAAGTTAGAATCAACTGATGAATGAATAAAGAGGAGGTGCTATATAAATGCAATGGAATAATACTCAGCCATAAAACAGAATGAAATCTTGCCATTTGCAATGACGTGGATGGAGCTAGAGAATATTCGGCTAAGGGAAATAAGTCAGTCAGAGAAAGACAAATATCATATGATTTCACTCATATGCAGAATTGAAGAAACAAAACAATGGAGCAAAGGGGAGAAAATGGAGAGCAAGAGGCAAACAGGAAACAGACTCTTAACTATAGTCTCTAGAGAATAAAATGATGCTACTAGAGGGGAGGTGGGTGAGGGGATGGGTTAAATATGTAAGGAGTGCTCATGTTGTGAAGAGCACTGGGTGTTGTATGGAATTGCTGAATCACCATATTGCACACCTGAAACTAATATTACACTGTATGTTAACTAACCGGAATTTAAATAAAAACTTTAACATTTTAAATAAATAAATAAATAAATAAGTACATAGCCCCTTCAAAGTCACTGTCCAATTTCTTCCTACATATTCTTTCATAACATTCATCATTACCTGATACTGTTTAGCATATTGATTTATTTGTTTATAGTCTCTTTTTCCTTCTAGACTGTAAGCCCCAGGAGGACTGGGATGTTCTTTAATTTGTTCATGGTCCTCAAAACTAAATGCCTAAAAACTTGGTGACTTTCAATAACATTTGTTAAACGAATGAAAGCCAGAAGAGGCTGGCTTTGAATGAAAAAGGAGATCCTGCCAGAAATATCTGCCATTGAATGATAAAGGAGATCCTTCAGCGAAATCCTTCTGTCTCTTAGACATTTGGGATACTGAACACCATGTACTTAGATATCACTAAAAGCATGTGAAAAACAATACAAATTTCCTTGAACCTAATTTTCTCAGTGTGATAGTAGGAGACATAAAGAGTCCAAAAAACCTATGGAACTTCCTTATGAAAAACAATGATGGGTTCCCCCTGCTATCTGAAAGTAGAGCGTTCCTCTGAATGGCATAAAGCAAAGAAGCAATTACCATTAATTGAGATGGAAAGTGTTCTGAACATTCCCAGACCCCCAAAATAGTCTCTCTTAGGTTTCTTGGATACTTTAGGACACATCTTGCTAACAGATGCACAAAATACATCATGATAAAGCACAGAGATGCTCACAGACACCGTTCAAAGCTATGGTGGCTTGATGCTCAATTTCTGAATGTGGTTCCCAGGGAAGAAGCTGGTAGCACCACACTTGCTGCTCAGGACCCATGCTGCCTCTATAAGGGCTCACTGCCAAACAAATGCTGAACACTCTCTTCACTTTTCTCCTTTTTTTTTTTTTTCTAAAAGCAAAAATCCTCTTCAGATTTCTTTCAGTTAGTGAAAACAGGCACTAATGTAGGGCTTTCCATAAAGGCAAAGTGTTGTGACTTGAACTTTGAAAAAATGGGAGAACCATGTATAGTCCATATTCCATATATAAAAGTGAGTTTGGATTTTTTGAAGTCTCTCTCTTCTATTGAATTGTTTGTAGGAAGAACACAATCATCAACGTTGAAAGAACTGGATACACACAATCAGACATATAAGTAGAATATTCTAAGCAATTAGAAATGCAGCTATAGTTGACTGATCTCAAGAGTGAATTAAAAAACAAATTCAGAAATATTCTGGCGCTAATTAGCTCCAGAGAAGTCAAGCTGAGTGTACAAAGAAAACATTTATAATACATGAGATACTTTTAATATGTTCATGAAATTTTCAGCATTTATGATTGTGTTGGGGTTATTTATTTTGGCAAAGGAAAGTCTTTGAGTATGGGAGTGTTAAAATCAGTGAGCCACAGGAAACTGTTTACCCCATTACTTGGGGTTTTCAGTGAGTTTACACAGTGCTTGGGGGACTAGCAAACTTCTGAGATTTCTCTCATGGGGTCCAGAACTGCTGGAAGAACCCACTGAGGAGAAGCACTCTTGATTCTTACATCCTGTGTGGGAGGAAACAAAACAAAACAAAACAAAAGACATTTATTAAAAGCAGACATTGCACCAAACCCTGGAAGATTATCTGATGACAACTGTGGCAAAACCAGATATATCTTTATACCTAAGAAGCAGGAATGTTTTTGGTAGCAACGAATTTGAATTCAGAAATGGCAGTCTCTGTACTTTATTTCTGTGAAAGGTAATGGGACTGCTTTTGTTCTTCTTTCCCATTAGGCATTTGTAAATTACCAGTTGCTGGGGAAACTTGGTAAGAATCCTATCCTCTTAATTTTGATTTGTAAAGACAAATCATAAGAAATATGTCATTAAAAAAACAACTTTACACAAACAGGGAATCATGGAACACTACATCAAAAACTAATGATGTACTGTATGGTGACTAACATAACATAATAAAAACAAAAAAATTTAAATTTAAATTATTTAAATTAAAAAAAAAACTATGATGGACTCTTTTTGAGATATAGATGATAGCAGTTGCCTGACAAAAGGAAGGTTTTCCATAAGCAGTCAAAGACTCTTACTGGCAAGATTACTAGACTCTGACACTGTGATCCATTTTGAAATTTGATGAAAATGGCAAGTTAGTGTAAATTTTGATCCAGTCAGCATTGCCCTGTTTGGTTCTGTTTACTTATGCCTTTTGGTTTTAAAGCACTGGTATCTTCATCTTTTCTTAGTTCCATTTAATTTATTCAGCAGTGTGCCCTTTTATGTGCAAGAAATTCTCATTTCCCCTCTGTATCTTATTTGCTTTGCTCTCTTATTCACTGTCAACAAACAGCCTTGTTTATAAAGCAGGAACCCAAATCAACATTTGACATGCAAGAGGCAGTTTCTGAGGTCAGATGTCCAACAGTTCTAACATTTTTTTTTCTTAATAACAGTCCTTTTTTATAAAAATAAGCTCCTCTGTAATGTCTAATGGGAAAAAGAAAACCATAGTATGATATAGCAATATGAGGATAAGGCATTATTATAAAAAAGACATTATTCTTAAAGTTTTCATTAGAAAGCACTAATGCCAAAACAAAAAAAAAAAAGAAGAAGAAGAAAGAAAAAAGAAAGCACTAATGCCTGTCCATTGGCAAACCCAAACCCAAAGCCTGGGTTTAAAGAACATGATAACAAAACTCTTGTTTTGATTTTTCTCCTCGCTTAATTTCTCAACACATTCCTACTGGATTTTAGCATATTTTGTTTTCATTTGGGGAGAGTTATTTTAGTCCAGTCTTTTATTTGAATTCATACCTCATTCTTTTCCTCCCTTTTGATTTTCCTGATTGAAATTTGATATATTCAAAACAGGAAATGAATAAGAATAGCCTTCCAGGTTATTTCCTGAAGATAAAATTGAGCTTCAAGTCCAAGAAAAATAAAACTGAGTTTCAATCTCCAGTTACGGATTTTGAACAATAGAACAATTGGAGATTTTTTTTTTTTTTTTTTTTTTTTTTTTTAGTGAAACCATTTTACAATGCCTGGCTGTTCTTTCAAGATTTGGTATCTGGCTACTCACTAATGTTCTACACTCTTCAGATCACTAAATGATTTTTATCAACTGGGAGTTGATAAAGGTTTGAACATTGTAATTTTTCTATAACACTAACACTTTGGATTACCTGAACAGCACTCCTTGTTTTGCCATGGATTTAAAAGCTCACCTTTCTTCATGCTACTACTAAGCCTCGGTCCACCAGGACACTGCTGGCTTTTTTCCTTTCCTCCCTACCCTCAACACATCCCCATTCCCTACTCCCCCCTCTCAGTTTCTCAGCAACCTCCTTCACGTGCTCACAAAGCAGGGATTTGATAGGGAGTCCCTTGATCTTGGTTGAAGACCATAACTTCTTCTCGCTGTTGACTACAATATTTAGCCTGCTCACACAGTGACGTTGGGCTCCCTAATATCTTGCAGACTCCACAGGATGAGAGAGGAGGCAGAGGCAAGGAATACTGAGAACACATCTCCTCAGCTGCTCTATGGAAAGGGTAATTCTTTTTTTTTTTTTTTTAAGATTTTATTTATTTATTTGACAGGTCACAAGTAGGCAGAGAGGCAGGTAGAGAGAGAGGAGAGGAAGCAGGCTCCCTGCTGAGCAGAAAGCCCGATGCGATGTGGGGCTTGATCCCAGGACCCTGGGATCATGACCTGAGCTGAAGGCAGAGGCTTTAACTCACTGAGCCACCCAGTCGCCCTGAAAAGGGTAACTCTTAAGGAAGAAATATTTCCTCTTCAAGCCTGGTGGAAAGCATTTTAGTAAATGAAGTGGTAGAAAGGACTATGAGGCAAACTTAAAGGCTCAGAAGAATGCGGGAATGGCAGAACAGCAATTACTATACTGCGTAACAAATGATCCCAAACTTAGTGGCTTAAAAGGGTTTTTTCATGTAACAGCAATGCTTATCTCTTCTCTACAACAGCTAGGGCCTCAGCTGGAAAGATTTGGTGACTAGGGTGACGCAGTGGGTGGGACTGGAATCTTCTGAATGTTTCTACAAAGGATTTCCTTTAGTAGAAGATACTCCCAAATTTAGCAGCTCTAAGCTTCATATTTGGGGTTCCTGCCTCTATATCCTTCCTTAAGATTTTTCCTTACTGCCATTAAAAAAAAATCAGGCAATAAACACCTGACTTATGAATATGCTTTGATGGCTATTTGCAGCAGAAGTCCCAGAGTAGAACCCAAACAATGAACTCAAAGTTTTCTAGTATTTTCCAGGGCAGAGTGGTTCCTGATTTCTCTCCCAAACCAGTTCTCTTGCTCCTGGTTTTTAAGAAGGAACTCTTTACCTAACATTTATCATAAACGCCTCGTAAAATGCTTGGCCATCTTTCCTTTTCAAAAAATGTCTTTCTCCTTTTTAGTTTTTTGTTTCTCACCTGTAGAAGACTGTCATAGAGCCGGTATGCACTTCAGAAACTTGAAGGGAGGCACAGCCTCATTTGGGAGTTTTATGGTCTTAGATTCCTCTAACAAAGAGTGTAATCTCTCATGTGGGATGTGCTTAGAAAGGCTGTCATCTGAGGTATGGAAAAATTCCTTTGGAATAAAAATTAGAGGGATTTGGAAATTAGAGGACTTTGGAAACTCTTGTATAATTGTTCTTTTAAAAAGCTGCTTCTATATCAATTCTTATCTGTAGGTCTCATGGACAGGTATCTGGAGCAGAGCATAATTATTTCAAGACGGGCCATGCTGCCATTTCTGCCAGAAGAATAAAAGCATAAAAAGTCCTGCCCAAAAAAATCTCCAATTCCAAGACTGAAAGCTAACCTCCTTTATCCCATTGTTATACATTGTTTTGATATAAAGAATCTAAAGGAACAATCCAGATACTGCTTAACTTAATACTAGTATAAGTTTGGGCCTTGTATCATAAATAAATATATATTCTAAATATTTTGAAAGCAGCTTATTTTCACATTAATATGATAGTCCAAGACAATATCCCAAAATGATTATTCAAGGAACAATTGTCTCATAAGAGTTTCGGTAATACGATTCACACCAGCACATACTTAGATTGACAAGGTAGCACACTCTTACCTATGCAGTAAAAAAGTTATTTCCTAAGGATATCCTTAATTCTTTCCACGGTTACTTTGTTCCAAGATTTGTTATTTTCCTAAAGTATCATATCAGAACCTTTGCCTTCATCATTAACCAATATGTTTATTCAGTCATTGTGTGAATAGTTTTGATCTGAGAGTACCAAGATAAGCTTCCTGGAGTTTTAACCTTCTCTCCTTAAGGAATAAGTATTTTCCAGTAAACACTGAGAGTTGTTTTGGAGCATGATGTAACTGCTTTCCTCTTAGGAACTCTGGGCTTTAATGACTCATAACATTCAGACTGAATTTAAACAATTAGGAAAGGTTTATGAATTTCAAATGTCCAGTTGAAGATCTTAGGCAAATCTACAATCATTAAATATTCTTCATTTGCTCTAATTTCTTTCCTAATTTCCCACTAAAGAAGAGGAAATGTGATGGAAATGTGATCCCCCCCCCTTCTAATACATTTTCTCTAATTGGGTTAAAGACAGGGTTACACCTTCCAAAGTGGTGGGTTGACCATATGCACTAGCTTCTATTCCTTGCTCAAATCACAGTAACACAACGATAAAGGGATTTTTTTTCTTTTTCTTTTTCTTTTTTTTAAAGATTTTATTTATTTATTTGACAGGGACAGATCACAAGTAGGCAGAGAGGCAGACAGAGAGAGAGAGAGAGAAAGAGAGGGAAGCAGGCTCCTTGCTGAGCAGAGAGCCCGATGCGGAACTCGATCCCAGGACCCTGAGATCATGACCTGAGCCGAAGGCAGCGGCTTAACCCACTGAGCCACCCACGTGCCCCTAAAGGGATTTTTTTTTTAAAGAAGCAAAACAAGGGGCACCTGGGTGGCTCACACAGTGTAAGTGTCTCTAGGTCCTGGGATCAAGCCCTGAGCCCTGTGTTGGGCTCCCAGCTCAGCAGGAAGTCTGCTTCTCCCTCTCCCTCTGTCCCTCCCCCCTGCTTGTGCTCTCTCTGTCTCTCTCTCAAGTGAATAAATAAAACAATATTTTTAAAAATAAATAAATAAAGAAGCATAACAAGGACAGAAATAACTGGAGGTGACAAATTTGGGGGAACTGACAAGCAGATGAATTAGAAAATTAAATCCTAAATTGGCAATGGGCATCTGAGCTACCACTTAAATTTATACTGAAGAATCTCAAAAGATTCAAATTAATGATGCCACTAACCTCTGGGGGCAAGACTGGGACTAAAAACTAAATTATAACTGGAAGTCCTTAAGAAAAACAGATTCGCAGGGCTTCTCAGGAGTGTTCATCTCGGCAAAATATAAATATACCATCTTTAGAGTGAAGGACGGGATATTAAAATAGGGGGTGAGCAGTCAGGCTTTGGCGCTGTAGGCAGGAGATTAAAGCATCCCCTCTTAGGACTCCCAGAGTCTAGTCTAACAGCCAAGAGGAAAGATCACAGAACTCTGGCTGTTACTGAAGGTTCTATGATAGAAAGGCCCTCAGACAATAAACTGCCTACTTGCACACAGAGCTTTCATTATATTGTTAGTGCATTGCTCTTAAATCCAAAAGAACAGGCAAGAGTCCTATAATATTTAGAGAACAGAGCAGAAGTTTTCAAAGATAAATGGGGGACAAAGTATCAAGTATCAAGTATCAAGGAAGAAAAAACGGGTTTCATAAAAGATTTTAAGAAGAATGGCTGGGACATAAAGCAGAATGGTTTGGATATCACAAGGACAACACTGGAATATAGAAATCAATCAAGCAATGTCACACAATACTAAGGAAAAATTACTGCTTTCTAAAATTCCTGACCCAACAAATATCCAGTAAACACAAGAGTCAAATAAAGTCATTGTCAGAAATGCCAAGTTTCTTTAGAGGCTGTGCTCTATGAAAATGAAGGAGTAAATAAACAAAAATGAAAGAGAGAGAGAGGCAGAGAGACAGAGACAAAGGGTCAAAGAAGCAAGGAAATAACACAAGAGACAAAGGTGAATGCAGGTTCCAAGACTGCAGAGCCCCAGCAGCCTTAGAGATGAACCTGAATTAGAGCATGGTGAGGATCTAAAAGACCTCTTCAAGAAGGAAAGGGTGGTACACTAGTATATTTAATGAATGAAAAGGAAGTTTAACAATACGGGAAACTATGTACAAGGTATGCTCAAACTTTCTGTACTATCCTTGCAACTTTTCTGTAAATCTAAAATTATCCTAAGGGCACCTGGGTGGCTCAGTCGTTAAGCATCTGCCTTCAGCTCAGGTCATGATCCCAGGGTCCTAGGATCAAGCCCTGCGTCCAGCTCCCTGCTCAAATGGAAATCTGCTTCTCCCTCTCCCACTCCCCCTGCTTATGTTCCCTGTCTCACTGTGCATCTCTCTGTCAAATAACTAAATAAAATCTTTAAAAATAAGTAAATAAAATAGAATAATTCCAAATTAAAAATTTATTTAAAAAATAAAACTATTTTGACAAATTAGAACCAGGGAAGTATGCATGAATATGGTGGTGATTGAAGAATTAAACCCTTATTTTTCTTCAGTCTAGAATTGGAACATCAAGAAGTTAAAACATAAGCATGATATTTAATGATGTGGAAGTCGGGGCACCTGGATGACTCAGTGGGTTAAGCTTCAGACTCTTGATTTTGGCTCAGGTCATGATCTCAGGGTTATGAGATAGAGCCCCCACCTTGGGCTCCATGCTGGATGTGGAGTCTGCTTATGATTCTCTGGCTCCCTCGCCCTCTGCCCCTCCCCAACATGCTCTCTCGCTCTATAGAAAGAAAGAAAAAGTGAGAAATAATGAAAGGAAGGGGGGGGGGAGAAAGAAAAGGAAGAAAGAATGTGAGAGAGAGAGAGAGAGAGAAAGACAAGGAGGGAGGGAGGGGGGAAGGACAGAAGAAAGAAGGATAAAGAGGTCAATTTCAAAAGACAAATAGTGAGGAGTGGGGAGTGGTGAATAGGAGCAGTGATCAGGGGAGGATTGTTTCAGTACCAAGCCTTGTTATACTGTGTGCATCATGTGCACGAACTTAATAAAAATAGAAAATTAAAAAGAAAAGATAAATATCCCATATATTATACAGATTTTTCCAGGGAAATTTTAGTGTCCAATAATCAATTCCTTCGCCCCCTCATGTTACCTTGTCAAATCATATCTTTGCTTCAAGAAATAACTTGATTTAAAAAAAAAAAAAAAAGAACTACCTTGATTTGGGAAATTCATCCACTCTAAGAGGGGAAACAACAGTAGCAGGTCTATGTAATTTGCATATTTATCATTTGGATATAAATGACACTACTGAAAAATATTATTCTTCATCCTTAGGTTAAAGAAGACTGTTTATTGTTTACACCAAGTACTTCCACTTTCTACAAGTGTATGTTAAACTACCCCCACCACTTTTTTTAAGGTTTTATTTATTTATTTGACAGAGAGACATAGAGAGGGAACACAAACAGGGGGCGTGGGAGAGGGGGAAACCGAGCAGGGGTCCTGAGAGAGAGAAAGACAGAGGGAGATAGATTCTTTTTTTTTTTTTTAAGATTTTATTTATTTATTTGTCAGAGAGAGAGAGGGAGAGAGAGCGAGCACAGGCAGACAGAATGGCAGGCAGAGGCAGAGGGAGAAGCAGGCTCCCTGATGAGCAAGGAGCCCGATGTGGGACTCGATCCCCT